>NW_026942815.1:0-5952 GCF_024139115.2 Armigeres subalbatus | reverse complement strand
TTTATTGATACATTAATACGTAACATGCCTGCGTAACGCATATAAAGTGAAATTATAGACACTTCCGAAGGAAGGGTCAAAAAATGTATTTTGACCATAACTCCGAATCCCATAGTCCGATCTGCTCAATTTTCAATAGAAAACAATGGGACAGAATTCTGCGTCGAATGCAACTTGTTGCGAGCAAATCGGCTTAGGATAAGTGCCAAAAAATGAGTGAGAAATTTTTATGTAAAAAAAATGTGTTTCAACCATAACTCCGAATCCCATAGTCCGATCCGCCCAATTTTAAATAGGAAACAATGGGACAGAATTCTGCGTCGAATGCAACCTGTTGCGAGCAAATCAGTTTAGGTAAGTGCCAAAATGAGCTAGACTTTTTACTGCGAACTTTTGCACATACACATACACACACACACACACTTTTTACACACACACATACACACACACAGACTTTATCACCTCAATTCCGTCAGGAATTAACTGGGTGATCGGTATATAACACTATGAGTCTCCGAGCTCCTACTTAAAACGTTTGTTTTGGAGCGAACATATAGCCTTTACGTATACTTTGTATACGAGGAAAAGAGCAAAAAAAAATGAAATACGTGAAATATATTTAATACTGCTCGAAAAAAAACACCATCATAGGTGGATTGATTGATCAATGATTTTTCTGGTCATTTTACATCAGAAAACGCCCAACGTTCATATACCGCAAGCCAATTGCGATTTGAGGAAATGCTGAAGAATACACCAACATTTGACATATCGTTCAGAGAATTGAGGTCAAACGGCCTTTTTACATACCCTCCAGTCAATGCAAACCAAGCTTAATCGGTTCCTCTGGTCGTTTTTTGCATTAGGAAAGCTTTTGTTCATATACCACCAGCCAATTGCGATTTGAGGAAATGCTGAAGAATACCAACATTTGACATATCGTTCAGAGAATTGGGGTAAAATGGCCTTTCCATGCCCTCCGGTCAATGAAACCAAGCCCAATCGATTCTATGATCTTTTTTACACATTTGGAAGAGCTTTTTGTACATCCACTTCTACCGCTTTATCAATTGCGATTTGAGAAAATGCTGAAGAATACCAACAATTGATAAATCGTTCAGAGAATTGGGAGTAAAACGCCCTTTAACATGCCCTCCGGTGAATGAAACCAAGCTCAATCGATTCTTTGGTCATTTTTACATTCTGGAAAGCTTTTTGTTCATATACCGTAGCCAATTACGATTTGAAAATACCAAGAATACCAACGATTTGATACATCGTCCAGGAGAATTGGGGTAAAATGGCCTTTTACATGCTCTCCGGTCAATGAAATCTAGCACAATCAAATTATTTGGACATGTTCACATGAGAATAGCCGCTGTGCATATATAGCACCAATTGCGATTCGAGAAATCGTTACAATTACAAGCTTTTTGAAATATGTGTGTGGGGAATTGGAGTTAAATGAGCCTAAACGGCTGCACTACCTAACTAAGTAGGCAAAACCCCTTAGCTGGCGGTCGATTGTCTTCGGAAGACTCCGTGGGAAGCGTGAGGATTAGAACTCAGCTGAGGACCAGAGCTGTGTTGAGGTTCGCTCCTTCCAGATGTCAACTCACCATTTCGCAGTGTGTGTGCATGTGTGTGTATGTGTGTGTGTGTGTGTGTGTGTGTGTGTGTGTGTGTGTGTGTGTGTGTGTGTGTGTGTGTGTGTGTGTGTGTGTGTGTGTTTTGTTTTACAAGGGTTAAAGGCCATCAAAAATCTGCGCGACAGAAACCTCGAGCATCCACACTATGCTCGAAGGCGAACAGGGATGGGCTCCTCCCGACCTGCTAAAAATGTGCCTCGGATAAACCGGTCCCTTATCCTCCTTGCCTCGATCCCCCAGGACCACTGGATGCTGCGACTACTTCGGGGCTGTGCTCATGCACTTCTTCTAAAATTCCGGCCCTAAGCTTAGGCTAGTTCGCCGACTGGCTTGCTGAGATCCACTGCTACGATTGTCTCGATCCCTCGGCGGTCGTGCCGCAAACTTCCTCACTCGAATCCTCCTGCGACTTCCCCCGGCGTCGGTGGTCCACCAGTTCCGGTGAAAGGCTTCCGCACTGATGGTGCCCCGAGCTACCGGCAGCTATCGCAGGGGACGCTTTCGCGCATTGCGCCGACTTCGTCTTCGGGTTGCAGAGGTGGTCAGCAGTTCCGGTGGTGGATAACGTCCGCACTGGCGGTGCCCTACATACCCGAAGCACTTCCTTCTTCTTTCTTCTTTCTTCAGCAGGTTGACTGATCGAGGTGCCGAAGTCGGTCCGACGATTCCGGTTGGCAGAAAACTTCCAGTTCACCGGCGCCCCGACGACCAGGGCCAACACTGCTCACTGTGCTGGATTTCCTCCGAGCCGACGCTTGTTTGCTGGTCCCTTCTCCATCTACGCTGCAGCTCTGACCAATGTTGCCTCACGACTCTGCTTACCACATTCCACGTATCTTCATCGTGACACATTCGCTCTGCGATGTTGTCCACGCTTAGAGGCAGGCATTCCTCTACGTGCTTCCGCAAACCTCGGACAATCGAATAACACGTTCTCTGGAGTCTCCTCTACGTTGATGCACGCCGGGCAGAATAGCGATGACGCATGGCCACACCGGTGCAGATATTGGCGGAAACAACCGTGTCCGGATAGGAACTGAGTGAGGTGAAAGTTCACCTCTCCATGCTCCCTGTTCATCCACGTCGACACATTGGGGATGAGCCGGTGGGTCCACCTTCCATTATCTGCATTGTCCCACTCCTGCTGCCTTCACCATTGAGTCCAGTCTCATCGCCTCCCTCACATTTCTGGTACCTCTCCGTTGGTAGCACTCGATATCCTCTGCTAAGGTTATGCAGATTGGAATCATCCCTGCGATAACGCAAACTGCCTCTGAAGAAATTGTTCGGTACGCACTCCCGCCACTCGAATGGCCATTAGACGAAACGCTATTCAACTTCCTGCGATTACGTTTCGTCATGAGCGCAACTCCCCAGGCTGGAACGCCGTACCTAAGTATTGAGGATGATACGGTCGCCAAAAGACGCCTACAGCTGCCTCCCGGTCCGCCAACGTTCGCCATGATCCTAGCAAGTGCACTGACCATCTTTGCCGCCTTCTCGCAGGAATAGTCGACATGGGTGTTGAAATTCAAACGGTCGTCGATCATCACTCCTAGATGTCTCTCAAAGCCCGCACGGAGGGTATGTCGTGCTCTCCGACGATAATCTGCATTCGCTGTATGATTCGGCAGTTGCTGACCAGCATCACTTCCGTTTTGTGGTGAGCAAGCTGCAGCTTGACCCCATTCATCCAGTTTTTCAACTGCGTCGGTCGTCTCCGCCACCAGCATATCTACCTCTTCCAGCGACTCTCCGGTTATCGTTAGAACGACATCATCCGCGAATCCGAAGATCTGCACGCCTTTGGGCAACTTCAGCTTTAGCACTCCGTTGTACATAATGTTCCACAGCATTGGGCCAAGTATGGAGCCTTGCGGAACACCCGCCGTAACCTAATCGACTTCTGCTCCGAATTCGTATCGTAGATCAGAATCCGGATTTCGAAGTAGCTCTTAAAGTTCTACACAAATAGCCAGGAACCCGCATTCCATGCAGCGCTACGGCGATGGCCTCCCAGCTGGCACTGTTGAACGCGTTTTTTGACGTCAATTGTTACTACGGCGCAGAACCGATTGCCGCACCTCTTTTCTTGGATGCTTTCTCTGCAACTTCAACGACCGCCTTAATTGCATCCACCGTCGATCTGCCTTTTCGGAATCCAAACTGCTTCTCCGACAAGCCGATCTCACCACCTCCGTGAACTGCGTCAGCCTGTTAAGGATAATCCTTTCCGAAGCTTCCCCAGTGTATCCAGCAGGCATATGGGCCTATGAAGCTGGACTCCCCAACAATTTTTCCTGGTTTCCGGCAGTAACACCAGTTTCCTGAATCTTCCACTTATTCGGAAAGTAACCATCTGCTAGGCATTTCTGCGCTTTCATCTGAACAAATCTGGAAACACCAGTATCGCAGTTTTTAAAGCCACGTTTGGAATTCCATCCGGACCCGGAGCTTTCTTCTTCTTCAGACCTTTCGCCACTGATGACAGCTCGTCGTTGGAGACTTGCATACCTGCAATGGTGGCACAGTCTTCATCTTCGTACAGTGCAGGCAGCCAGCATCGTAGAATCATGCTGCAGGAAAAGACCGTCCATGATGATGCTTCAGCTTTGTCCAGGACACATCTCTATCTATCTATCTATCCTATCTATCTATCTATCTATCTATCTATCTATCTATCTATCTATCTATCTATCTATCCAGTCTATCTATCTATCTATCTATCTATCTATCTATCTATCCTATCTATCTATCCTATCTATCTATCTATCTATCTATCTATCTATCTATCTATCTATCTATCTATCTATCTATCTATCTATCTATCTATCTATCTATCTATCTATCTATCTATCTATCTATCTATCTATCTATCTATCTATCTATCTATCTATCTATCTATCTATCTATCTATCTATCTATCTATCTATCTATATATCTATCTATCTATCTATCTATCTATCTATCTATCTATCTATCTATCTATCTATCTATCTATCTATCTATCTATCTATCTATCTATCTATCTATCTATCTATCTATCTATCTATCTATCTATCTATCTATCTATCTATCTATCTATCTATCTATCTATCTATCTATCTATCTATCTATCATCTATCCTATCTATCTATCTATCCTCCCTCTATCTATCCTATCTATCTATCTATCTATCTATCTATCTATCTATCTATCTATCTATCTATCTATCTATCTATCTATCTATCTATCTATCTATCTATCTATCTATCTATCTATCTATCTATCTTGTCTATCTATCTATCTTGTCTATCTATCTATCTTGTCTATCTATCTATCTTGTCTATCTATCTATCTTGTCTATCTATCTATCTTGTCTATCTATCTATCTTGTCTATCTATCTATCTATCTATCTATCTATCTTGTCTATCTATCTATCTTGTCTATCTATCTATCTTGTCTATCTATCTATCTATCTATCTATCTATCTATCTATCTATCTATCTATCTATCTATCTATCTATCTATCTATCTATCTATCTATCTATCTATCTATCTATCTATCTATCTATCTATCTATCTATCTATCTATCTATCTATCTATCTATCTATCTATCTTCTATCTATCTATCTATCTATCTATCTATCTATCTATCTATCTATCTATCTATCTATCTATCTATCTATCTTCTATCTATCTATCTATCTACCTAGAGAAGGAAAGCGGTTGCCCTTGAACTTATGTAGTAAGTTTAACGTTAATTAAGAGGTCTTGTATCAAAAGCTGCGCACAAGTTAGTCTTGGTTTAACTTTTGTTTGAAAAATTAGAATCGGCAGACTCCTTCAGCCATCCGGGTGCTTTATATCTATCTATCTATTCGCTCCGAGTGAAACCCAGAATAAATTGGCAGTTTCTCTGGAATTGTGGTTTATAGTAAAGCAATATAGTTTCAATGATGCTATATGGGAAATGTCAGATTCTGGAAAATGTAATTTTTGGGGAAAATGTGGAATTGTACAATCTCAAAGAAGCTGGCATGAACTAGAGAATAGGGAATTTAAATTATGCCTGAACAATACCCGACCCCAACAAACAACCTTCCGCATTCCAAATGACCCTCCCACCCTCAGTAATTGTTTCCTTAGGATGGAGAATACGTTTTCCAAACTTGGATGCAATCGACCCAGGCATTTGAAAGATTTACAAAACTATTTCATTAGTATGCACCATTTCTCTTTGTATGTATTCTCTCGCTTCGCTCTATCCCTTTTCCAATGGCTCTCCCATTATCGATGTACTGCCGTAATCTGAAAAGGTG
>NW_026942814.1:0-19977 GCF_024139115.2 Armigeres subalbatus | reverse complement strand
AAGACGTTAAAGTTCTCCAGTGTTTCAAGAGACGAACATCAGGTTTGAAAACGCATCTACTACAGTCATTATATCCATCTCAGGAACTGATGTCCCTGATCATAATAAAACGACTACGAATTAACTTGCTGTTAAACACGAAACTTCTAACCAAGTTCTATGTATATTCTGTCGTTGTGATACTCACGCCGTTTCTGACCGGAAATGTCCAATGTATCAAAAGGAAGTCGACAGTCAGTCGACAGTGTTGATCCTGGAATCACATATCCTCAGGCCAGAAAGGAATATGAAGCCCATCAAGGTAGCATGTCTTCCTATGCCGCAATAGTGGACTGCTGTAGCCGTTATGAAGAAACTTCTGAACTCAAAGTTACGATACTGCAACTACAGTCCTCTTCCAAGGCCAGAGACGACGAAATCGCAGAAATGAAACTCTCTCACCAGACCCACAACAACCGTTTCGAAATGGTAGAAAAATGAAAGAAGTTGACTTGAGCACACGCACACGTTTTGGAGCTCACAGTAATGTTCAACAAAATGGGAATGACATTTTCAATGAAGGACCAACACATTTTCAACACAGGACAGGTTCTCTTCTAATAGTCCAGGATTTTAATATGAGTCTACCCGTAAATTTTCGGGTGGCAGTAGGCCATGCTTTTACAAATTCAATGAAGAGGAAATGCAAGTCGTTTGAATTGTTTTGTTTTCTATCTGTTTTCAATTTCTATTAGGAATAACTACTCAAGGGAAAGCTCTAACTCCTGAGAGATCTTGTTGAATAGCACTTTTCAAAAATGTATATCCCAGAATTCTAGTAAAAGGCTGAACATCCTTGCTGACGATTCTGAACCGAAAGGAGTCGACCAGGGCGCCGCCTGGATTGACGTCAACGATTTTGAGAGGGAAAAGGCAACCCATCGGAAAATCATCGACACTAATACGGAAAACGAAGACGGATCCTCAGACGATCTTTTGGAAATTAGCTAACTCCTATCAAACAGTAGACTGCAATAGTGGCCCGCAAGTTCTAAGGGAAAAACAGTACAGCCATTAACCTAGGATAGGATGTGTCAAGTAGTCATTAAAAATCGTACCAATTTTCCATCACAATCGTACCGGTTGCTGATTTTCGCGATTACCCTATCATAAGACGAGTTTCGTACTATTCCAGTGGCTCGTACTTGACTCGATTAACGTACGGGATAAGGGGACGGCCTTACAGTTAAGGTTGAAATACGTGTCTGTAAAGATTACAACGTGGTGGAAGTTTCTCGGCGACCTCGTTGGAAATTCGAGGCCAAATATTCAAACGGTGGAGCACCTACTTAGAGGTGTGCGCCGCCGCCGACAGTTTTTGGCACGCCGCTACTGCCGACATTATTGCATCAGCGCACCGCCGTTTAAAATTTGTCACGCCGGTGGTCTATAATTTTCGCCAATTCAAAATTAAAGAAGTCCGCAGAATTTTACGTGGAATTTTCGACGATTCAAAGGAATTTTTGTAGATTTTTCCAATTAAACCCTAAGACATCGCCGCGTTAGAACAGCAGAGAATTTTTTTGTGGAAATACCAAAGATATCCTTAAAAATTCCATACAATTCCCCGTTAACATTTCGAAAATCTCTCCGTGAATATTGAGAAAAACTTCGAGTGTAAATTTCGAAGGATTTCCGGTTAAAATCCAAACAAAAACTTGTTGAAATAGAATTTTTGAACGGAGAAGATTGTTTGTTAGTAAGGCCGAAAGTTGTTTGGCATGATATGTTGTTGGACCAAACAAACCATTTTGCTAAAGCCCACCTAATAAAATTATTTAGCCGAAAATGTCAGTTGATCGAACAGTTTCTTTGGCTAAAAAAAACAGTTGGCTGACGAGCTCACTTGACCGAAATGGGCATTTGGCCGAAAGTGTCGTTCGGCTGAATTGGTCAATTTGCCAAAAAAGTGGTTTACCTGAATAGGTCATTTGTCAGAGTATGCCGTTTAACTGAAATGTTTGTTTTGCAGAAAGGACATTTTCGGGCCAAATGGCTCTTTCTGTCAAACGACCATTTCTACCAAACGATTTAGTCGTTCATTGGCTGTTTACCAATTATCGACAAATATTATTTTCTGTCAAATAATTTTAGACCTAATACCGTTTCGGACAAACATTTAAATCGGGCTAATGGAATTTGGCTTGATGAGATGACTTTTGGCCTAACTTGTTATTCGAGTAAATGGCTTTACGTCGAATGACTTTCGACCAAAAGACAGATTATCAGGCCAAAACCCACCTGCCCGACAATTTTATTTGACTGAAATGGACATACGGCAGAAAATATTGTCCAGCTGACTGGCCATTTGGTCGAAATGGTCGTTTGGTAGAAAGGCCATCCGGCCGAAAATGTTATTTGGCCAAACGGGTGGATATTTTGAACATATTACCCGTTCAGTAATCTACATTTGGCTGCTGGACCAAATGACATTTTCAGGCCCTTTCTGTCAAACAAACATTTCAACCGAACGACATTTTCGGCCTTATAACCTATTCGGCCAAACGACCATTTCAACCAAACAACGTGCTAGGTGCTAGGGAAGAGTGCTTTTTCGGCCAAATTACTAATTCGGCCGTATGGTTTGGCCAAACTGTATTTCATTGCATAACCGTTGTGCCCAGACGTTCATTTCGGTAAAATACAATTGGGCTTGATAATTTTCGTATTATTCGGTAAATTTCTTTGTATACAAAGAGTTCTTTGTAGAAATCAAAGGCAATTCCTTCAAAATTCCATTTTTTTTCGTTGAAATACCGAACAGTTTTCCGTAAAAATTATTTAAAAAAAAAACAGATTGATCCACCTAGCAGTGATTGTGCATTTCTCGTACATTATTAAACAACCCAATCAAACAACCAAATGCAATATCGGGAAATTCGTTGAAATACTGAATAATTTTTTATATTAATTTAAAAAAAAAATAAGTAGAGTATTATTAGGGTTTGTCTCATTTGGAGAATTAAACTTAAAAGTGACAGAAAAAATATATATATAGCTCTTTTAGTGGAATGTATTCAACCGTCTAAGACAAATTAAGTACTGTCCATTTGTTCCACCATTAACTGGTGGATAAATGGACAATACTAATCGTCCTGAACGTTAAAAAACAGTTCGAAAATTAATAAATAATCCGGTTATAAGAATGGCTGGCGCTAGCAATTCCAATAGGACATCAATGCAAAATGATTCGATATCTGTCAAAGTAATCTTGCTCTGCGAGCAGGGTTATAATTATTGAAATGTCACTTTTAAGTTTAATTTCAGTTTAATTCTCCAAATGCGACAGACCCTTAGCGTGCGCGTTTTTTATTATACAAAAAAGCTGCAGAAACGTTATGGCGTTAGGCGTCGTAACTTGCATGCAATCAAAGCTTGCGTTGCAATTGTTGTACTGAAGTCGTGTACAAAATCGAATAGAAGAGCTTGCATGGGTTGATACTTCAAGGCATTTTAGGGCAGGCTATAACTTAATTACTATGTTTCATAACTATTTTATTATCTGGATTTTTTTTTTTGAATGCATGATCGTAATGAAATTCAATAGTGATCAACTAGGGTTTGTCCCCCGTCGAATGCAACTTGTTGTGAGAAAACCGGTTAAGAAGTACTATATGAAAAAGTGGCTAATGTTTTTCGGATTTCGTGTGCACATACACACACACATACACACGGACAGACAGACATTTGTTTATTTTGACGAGCTGAGTCGATTGGCATATAACATCATGGGTCTCCGAGACTTCTAGTATAAGTTTGATTTGGAGTGAAATGATAGCCTTTCGGTACAATTTTGTTGGACGAGAAAGGCAAAACGTTGAAGTTCTGAACAATTTTGGTTGAACATTTGTAAAATTCACCAAAGTAATTTGTAAAATTCAAAGTCCGAAGGATTTTCCACAGAAAATTTAAGCAATCCCGTGCAGATTCCAAAAAAAATCCTGTTTTCTAAAAATTTCAAACAATTTGCCGTTGAAATCCAATTTTTTCGTTGATGTTTTGTTCTGAAGTTCCGAAAAATTCTCAAAACTTCAAAGTAGTTGCCATGGAAAATCCTAAAATAATTGTTAAATTAATATTTTGGAGAATCTCAGAGAATTCTCGGGATAAGTGCATCAGATTCTCCCGACAGAGGCCTGAAATATAAATAAATTCCTTTTGATGTCTTGAAATCATCATGAAAAAATGTTGAAAAAAATGTACAAGAAACGAACGTAAAAAATCTCAACGCCGTTTCACTCCGCCACCGGCTAAAATGGTTTTCGGCGTGAAGCCGAATACGCCGCCGACAAAAATTCTGACAAACGCCGCCGCCACCAATTTTCGGACCGGCGCATACCTCTACACCTACTGCCCATGATCGCTTATTTGTAACATTTGCATTTTGGTTTTGTTTTGTAAATCGTTTGTCAATCCTCCCCACAAACATTTCCAGCTTACCTCAGATAAGGAAAATAGTAAGTCTATTTTACTGTTGTGGGATTAGCTGCAGTAAATTGAGCTTTTTGAACGATTCACAGACTTTCTGCAAAATGAACAAAAATGCGAGTATTACAAATATGTGATCATGAACAGACCAGTCATAGTAACTGATTTCTTGAGTAGAAATCATAAGTTTTTTTTCAAGTTCGTTTATTTAGTAGGCTTTTCAAGTTCGTTTATTTAGTAGGCAAAGGCGTTTATAACACTTTACGGTGACACGGTTGATTTGATATTTACTGTCAATACCATCTTATTATTAAATTAATAAAAGGGATACTTACTGCACGTATTCGTGGTGATTGAGGTTAGGGTTAACACGTTTATGTGTTTTTTTTCTCCCCACTGCATTTAGTTGTTGGTCTACTTTCGAAATAGTGACCGTATCAATCCTGCCTTCTAGTAGATCTCCTAAATCCAGTCTCCGTGTGGTAGCTATATATACCGGAAGAACCTCATGTGAGTTGATCAATCTCCATCTTCGCAGAGAATTCTACGACCTATCATAGGTGCTACGGGAGATTTTGGAATTGTTAGTGTGAAAGTTTATACAGCAGGAATCGTTTTGGTAGAACGTAAACACAGTTAGAAATATTGCAGGAAATGGACGATTCTGAATTTGAAATCATTGAATTTCTGGTCCACCGAGCCTGTCACATTTTCTCCAAAAATTCATATTTCCAATAAATACATTTCTCCAAAAAGTTATTGAGCATGAGAGTACGATGACCGTGCATTTGTAGTTACTACTCCGTGATCAACCGAACATTCGCAATTACACAGGAACCAATGGATGGAAGCATGGAATTTGGTTTCAACCTCAATATGCACAGCCCGGGAGAGTTCTAGTATTTGACACTATAACGGCGCTGGCTTACGCCCTCACGGTCACTGAAGTGGGAAGGAATTGATGATGCAGTCACTGTCCACTGGGTGTCGAGAACACCTCTGCACTTCGCCACTGGTTCCTGGTGAATTTTATTAACTCAGTTAGGTTCTATGGCAGAGGTTCGTCTTGGTTAACGGGTCGCCCATGTGGATAGTAATGAAAGGGAGATGTATTCTATCGAATGCCGAAACGAGCTTTTTGTTTTATTTTGAATTCTAACAGTTACCTGTTGTAACCAATCAATTTTTGGTGTAGAGATAGAAGATGGAAATGGTATGAAAGCTCATTTGCAGTTCTAAAGGATTGCTAGAACATGAGAAATATAAAAAAGATACAAAGTAGGAGGAATGGAACGGCCTGGATTGAACCCATCGACCTCCTGGCAAAAGAGGCAAAAGCCGTAGACATATGACCACCAAGCCTGGGTTACATTTCTCCAAAAGTCATTCCCCAAAATGGTATTTCTCAAAAAATACATTTCAAAAGTAAAAAATTCTGAAAATGAAATTCCTCTGACAATTAAGTATCTCCGAAAATGACATTTCTGAAAATTATATTTATTTGAAAATAACTTGAAATTCATTCATTCCATTTATTTAGCATTACCATCTAAACAGATAACACTGAATCAACAATTTGATACACGCACGGCTCGAGGCCGCATCTCTCCATCCTCGGATACGCCCCCACGCTCGCCAAGCCGTTCTGGCACCTGGTCTGCCCATCTTCTGCTCGCTGCGCTCCACGTGCCGTCTCGGTACCTGCCGGATCGGAAGCGAACACCATCTTTGCAGGGTTGCTTGAAATTACATTCTCCGAAAATATCACTTCTCTGTAAATAACATTTCTCAAAACTAAGATTTGCTTGAAAATAACATTTCATATAACAAAATAACAGCACAATACCTCTCGTGGAAAGACAAGCATACAAACAAAACATCAAGCCAAGTCATCTTAATGATTTGTACATGAGTCCCATTTACAAAGAAAAGGGACTCATATGCGGTGATTCTACATCTGGGACAAACTGGCTTGATATTTTTGTCAACTTCTTCCCAAACAAGTATTCCTATTTAATGCTAATCCATACGGGACAGAATACCTGCCTCAATTATGCTTTAGCTATGCTTTTACTGAAGTAAATCCATTAAAACCCAAACCTTTTTCCTCAAAGTTTGTGTATCCACAACAAATGAGTTAAGTTTGGCTGACACAGTTCAACGTACGAAGGATTTATCCTATCGGAATTTTTATATTTACTCGACAGATTGCGTTATCGCACACTTTTATTTCCCCTTGCGATAAGTTGCGCTTTGTTGCGCTGGCTGTGGATTTATACGATCGACAAAGCTATCCTTACTGGTTACAAATGTGATCTCATGAAGATTGAATAGTTCGGAATAGTCTGTAATTGTTTGTATATTTAGAAAAGGAAAATTAATTCAGAATCAAGCATACCTACATACAAATTTTGCTGTTGAATGCCCTTTTAGGTTATTGAGGATATCCGATAGTATTTGTGTTCAATTGGCTGTAAGTACACGAAAAACTGAAGTTTTAATTCACATTTGGTGATTAGAAAAATTACAACCATTTACTGTCATCATTATTTTTAAGCCATTTTTTCAAAACTATGCTGCACCCAACTTTAGATGGTGCCAATACATTTCAGCATGAAAAAACTACAAAATTTAGGTTAAAATTATGGTACATACAAAATTTAGAAGATTTTAATACACTATTGCATTGAAATCTTTTACAATTTTGTACTAGATTTATACAATATCTGGCTTAAAAAGCTTGGTATCTTGTTTTAAAACCTTGCAGGATTGTATATGCTAAGATTTTATATAAGGAAATGTAAGATTCGTATTTGGGTGGAATATGTCTCACATGGAATAGGAAAAGAACAGCAATTCGAAGCATATAACAAAATTTAACCTAGGACGGAAATGTCATAATTATCCTAGTTTCTAGTAAAAGAAATCAGAAATAATCCTTATGATTGCTGAATGAGTATAGCAAAGCTGTGAAGTTGTTTTCAAAAACTACTGTTATCAGGTTCAGGGGTAAAGAGATGAGAATTATTCCAAAATCAAGAATGACATCAGGGGTACTACTTTCCTCAGGGAAAGTAGTACTTGTGTTAAGCTTCCTACTGCTTCCGGCCGGGCGGGCTGCGATGGTGATGTACTCAATTTATGGAAACAAATCGATTTAATTGGAGTGAGAAAATTTGTAATGGATATTGAGGGAAAATGCTTGCAAACTTGGCTGGGCGATGGTACTTGAAAGCAATAAAGACGGTTCTTTTCGCCCAGCAAAGGATTGCCACTGATGCGTTATTCGGGCTTATGTAGGTTTTGGGACGAAAATGGGCAAGGCTTATGACCGGGGGGTGTGCTGGTCGTGATGGGTTGTGGCTATTCGGAAGTACACTTCTTGCATGAGGGTGGAATGATGTTGTAAAACGACGTTAATTGACATTTCAGTCCATAAGTAAGTATACTTATTCACAAGAATGACATGACACGAAATATAATACAGAAATTAGATACTGAACAAATGTGTACTTAATAGCTTAACGACTTCCGAATCAAGCTTATTGTCATCAACAAGCTTATCATAATTTATGTCATACATTGAATGGCTTGATCTTAGTTGTACTTAAGCAAACAATAAATAAAATCCTCTGGCTGTTTAGAAAGAAGATTTCAATGAGGATCTGAGGTAAAATAATTTAGGCTTACCAGCAATGACTGCGGAACTAGAAGAAGGTGCAAATACATACCTGCAAAGAGAAACACAATTTATTAATTAACGATATAATTAAGAATGAAACAAAATTAGTAATAGATTATAATTTTATTCCTGATTTCCACTTTTCATTACATTTGATGAACATCTCCAGAATTGGGGTAACAAACATGCAATTGTCATAGCCGACATGAATTTCACTCAAGTTTCAAATTTTTGGCCAACACTTTATACTTGATTTTCCTAATTCAGCAACCGACAACTGTACGAAATCAACTGGAACAGAATTAGTTTCGGTAATATAAGAGACCGGATTCATTAGACATAATATCTGAAACTGAAGGCAGAAAGTATTGATATTTGCTCAAGACTGTAATTAATATTCCAGCTACATCAAATGTGTACACATATTGTACATATAAAAGGTGAGAGGCGGCGACGACGAAGGCGTCTTCCCAGCAGTCCCGCCATCACAATTTCGCAATAAGAGCGCATTGAATTCCTGGGCTTCGATTACATCACGGTTTGATTCAAACCGCATCCTAGTTCGGCCTAGCCAAGATACGGCACCACCGACGCCGCAGAAGCAGCACCACCGCCCGCTAGAATATTCATGAGGGGCTGAATGTAAGCTAAATGTTACTGCTGCAGCTCCATCGGCACTGCCATCAGTTTCATCTTCACTATCATTGCCACATTAGTTGGCCTCTGGGGTAGGTGGTGGGTGGGTCTTCGGTAATCGTGGCGGGAAGACTGGTATTTAACCCCGGATCCGGTGACCTGAAGGCCGTCATTTTCCAGGGAACCGTAATCAATCCTCATAACGCACATACTGCTGTACCATTTTGCGCTTTGCGGTAACGAGACGGCGGAAGTCAGTTGATGGATGGATGGCGTCTGTAACTACAGCGAGGATAACGTGTCTACATTATCTATTAAACCAAACCGTATTTGCCCATTTGATGGTCCGAATGAGATTGATGGGTCTTCGGAATCAGCAGCGTTTCTGATTCGTGATCGCGTCATCAAGAGGACTGTTTTCGAGAGAATCCATTATTTACCCATTCATCAGAGGTTTGAATGGATTGGCTTAGAAGATTGTGAAATCATTTCAATTAAATATGATATAGGTGTTCGTTAATGTTGAATTCGGTTACTTGTCGCCTATTGCTGAACTCCTCACAAGAAATGCACGTACGTTCAACAATAGGCGAAGAAATTAGTTGTTCAACATTTGGCGAATTACCCTAATGTATTTGTTAAATTATTAACAACATGCTGTTACATCGAGAACGTCTGCTAAAACGGACAATTTTTTTCAAAAATCTCTCTCAAAAATGATAAAACAAAACTATCATTGATAGAGCATGCTATGGATTCAAGTATCAGTAATCTTTCATTTTCATTCTCATTCATTCAGTTAACATCTAAACAGATAACATTGAATCAACAATTTGACGCCACAGCACGCGGTTCGAGTCCGCATCTCTCCATCCTTGAATGCGCCCCACGCACGCCAAGTCGTTTTGCACCTGGTCTGCCCATCTCGCTCGCTGCGCCCACGCCGTCTCGTACCTGCCGGATCGAAGCGAACACCACTTTTGCAGGCTGTCCGCATTCTGCAATATGTCCTGCCCATCGTACCCCTTCCGGCTTTAGCTACCTTCTGGATACCGGGTTCGCTGTAGAGTTGGGCGAGCTCATGGTTCATCTTCTTCCGCCATTAATAACCGTCTCTTGCACACCGCCAAAGATAGTCCCGGCACCCGTCTCGAATACCTGGAGGCTAAAAGTCCTCCTCGAGCATTGTCCATGTTTCATGTCCGTAGAGTGACTACTGGTCTTATTAACGTCTTACATGATACATTTGGTGCGGTGGCGAATCTTTTTCGACCGCAGTTTCTTCTGGTCGTAGGCCCGACTTCCACAGAGAGATGATGCGCCTTCGTATTTCACGACTAGTAATCTTATGTGCACTATTATATAATATGTGTTCATTTTTTTCTCAGAAATTACTTCGAACTCTTAACAACACTTTTCCCCATTTACCTATTTTTAATTTGAAGTTCTTCATGAAGTGTTCAAAACTTATAACTTATTGAAAGTTACTTTAAAGTTCGCTATCATTTTCAAAAATTTAATTAAAAAGAATCATTCATATTCCATAATCACCAGAAGTGAGGATGACGCTTTCTTTCATAGAAAGAAAAGTACATTATAAATGCTTGAAAAGCGCTTTCTGATGCCTTGGATTTATATCTAAATTAAATTATTACTAAATTAATTTTATCAAGCTTTAATAAGCTTAATTCATTTCCTTTGGTCTATGCACCGTTACATTATGTATTTGTTGAAGATGCATATTTTGTTTTTGTAAAATATCAAAAGAAAAGTTTTCAGTTGTTTTCCTAATACTTGATTGAGAGTCACTGATGCAAAAAGACAGCAACGTTACCGATAAGAATAGACGAACGCTTTGAAATTCACCCTCAGGAAAATGAAACATTTTTAACCTCGTATGTTATATGGAAGCGATTACGATGATGATTGCCATTTTACAGCGCCTATTCATTCTTGCTTTTATTTATCATACATATAATATAATCACTCTTTACCCGCAAGGGATCTATCCATCATAGATAACTTGAGGTTGGATTATCAGCTTTCCACACCATAAAATGCATTAACCGTAGAGGCTAATTTCTGATGTAACTATAAAAATG
This sequence comes from Armigeres subalbatus, assembly GCF_024139115.2. Lineage (NCBI taxonomy): Eukaryota > Metazoa > Arthropoda > Insecta > Diptera > Culicidae > Armigeres > Armigeres subalbatus. The sequence goes on along the minus strand of NW_026942814.1, from coordinate 9,090 downwards.
CGGAAGATTTATTATGTCACGTCATGTTGCCTCGCCGCATGCTTCCTTCCGCAGGGATTAACACAAATTAGGAAATAGCTAATATGAAATTATCTGTCGTCCCTTTTCGGACCTGTTTGGCCACTCTCGTTTCCTGCAAGCGTCGGGGGTTAAATGCTCATAATCAAGTAGCAAAAGTGAAAAAGCCTCTTCTTTGCCCGGGCATACCAGAACTGAAACTAAATGAAGTAAAAATAACGTGCATAAATTTCCACCGTATCACAGATTGTCATGGTCATGCTAGTGCAGGACTGTTTTTTGTCGGGGGTGGATTGAGCCGTGTACAAATATGTTTTGGTTCCATTTTCAACCTCACTTTGCGCTGTCCATGTTCGTTCGAAACCCCTTCAAGTGGGGTGGCTATAGCTAGTTCGAAGGATCGCCATCGAAACTAGTAAAATAACGATTCTATTGATACTCGTTCCCTCACTGGGAGCGCGTTTCGATTATTTATATCCTCTTTTTCTTTATTATCGATAGCATATGCACGATTTAATTTATCTTTCCGCCTCGATCAGTGTTTAGGAGCTGCATCAGCCAGGGCAGTGTGGCACTCCGTTCCTGCACTGAGGGGTGAGTCGTACTATTTCCTTCGGAATGTGCAAGGGAAAGGCTAAAGATGGAATCTCATTGGTACAGAAGCTGCTTATCCAAATTTTAATATGTTTTGCTAGGAAATAGTTCTGTTACGAGCAAACACAGGGAAATTCCGTCGAACATTATGGGGCGTTATTGTGAGCAGACCCATCTGAGGGGGAAATTTCCCCATCCTCGGCTGGGACTCATATTTTTCCCCTGTTGCTACAATTGAAAAACTCGTTAGAGCACATCCGAAAGGCTACTTTTATTGTGCATGGTTGATTTATTGGTTTTTCACTATTTCGGTTGAGTCATCCGTACCTGATTACGAGTTCTATTGCGGCACATATGAGCGTTTGAAACAAAGGTGTGTGTAGAATTTAATTTATGAAGATAAAATTTAACATTTCTAGGAATGCAGAATTTAATGCGATATCATAATTTATTTATATTCTACAAGGCTGGAGTGAGACGAAATGATCACCAACTCAAGTCCAGGATTGTTAATCATTAACCAGTTCAAAATGTTTGACATTTTCAAATATCAAACTGATATTGCTCTCTACAAAGTTTCATTGCCCCAAAATATGACTTCATACAAAAATTTGAGCTCAATCGGACATGATTTAAGGGTGCCTAAAACCTATTAAAATTTTTACCCATAAAAATTTTTCCCAAGGGGGACCAAAAGGAAGTTTAGAAATTTAATTTTGTTTTTGAGATGTCAAATGACTTCTAAAATGCATGAAACGTCGAGATCCCATGCTAGGTATTCAGAATTTTTTTAAATCTATATTTTAGGGTTTTTGAACTTTTCCAGATGATAAAACCTTTTTCATCGAATTTAAATAACGGACGATACGCAAAATGTTTTCGTAGCCAGAACATCCCCCATAAAACCTTCTGAGCTTAAATTGGATATGACGAGGTACTCAAAACAGAAAAAATTCTCACGGAGGAAATAATTGTTTTGTTTTTGATCTCAAAGTATCAGTATGAAATTTTGAGAATTATTTTTGAAAAAATCGACTGTTAGACTCCCCGAAAAATTTCTTATGGGGAAAAAATTGTCATGGAATTTAAAAACCGGACGTAACCCAAACATTTTTTTCAGATGATGAAAACCTTTTTCATCTGATTTTGACACCGGAAGATACGCAAACGTTTTCGTACCCAAAAATATCCCCCTATGCTATATTTAAGCGAAATCGGACATGATTTAGGGGTGCTCAAAATTATTCAAAACTTTTTTTTTCTCAAGAGGGGGAAATATTTTTTTTTTTGTTTTTTAATGCCAAAGGACTCAAAACGCATGACACTTTGAGATGTTTTTTTTTTGAAAAGAATCGACTGTTTTGGCACTTCAAAAAAAATCTTATGGTGAAAACAACTTTTCTTCGAATTTTAATACCTGACGTTACGCAAACATTTCCTAAAATACACATGATTCCGTTTTTACGGTATTTTACTTTCGATCATCGTGTAATTTTTGATCGTGATTCTTAATTTGCCAATTAAAGTATCGTAACATGTATCAAAATATCACATGTTATTAATATGCGGCAAAATATTTGTGGGATGAGTGCAAACTTCAGGAACAAATCAGAAAAACAGAATTCAGTGTATGCCCCTATGCAAAATATCCATCGGACATGATTTAGGGGTGCTCAAAATTCATACTTAAAATTTTAGTTTTTATGACTTCTTTTTACAAGTTGTGTTTTGAATTTTCGTACCGCGTTATAACTGCGTAAAAATAAACATCAGTGTAACAAACGTTACCTGCTAACTGATAATTTTCCATAAATCTGATTCCAAAAGTTTTCAAAGTTACAAAATTCAAAATTTTGAAAGCGTTTGAGCACCTAAGTCATCTCCGATGGAGCCTCAAATTAAAGGTATTTTCAGTTCAGGAAATGTTTGTGACGTCCGGTTTTTAAATTCGATGAAAATTGTTTTGCCATAAAAAAGTTTTCGAAGCCCTGAAAACAGTCAATTTTTTTCAAAAATTAATTTTCGAAGTTTCATGCATTTTTGAGTGTTTTGGCATCAAAAAACAAAGTATTCTCAGAGAAAAAGTTTTAAATAATTTTGAGTACCCTTAAATCATGTCCGATTTAGCTCTAAATTTAGTATTAGAGCTATTAAGTACGAAACGTTTGCATCACCGGTGTTAAAATTCGATGAATTTTTTTCATCATTTGGTCGGGTTCGCGCCAAATCACACCAAGCGCAATCAAAATTACCGATTTTTTCGCTCAAACTTTGCTTGTGATTAAATTGATCGCAAATCGCATCGAACATCCCTCAACCCTGGCTAACTACTGCAAATGTATATTAAATTTATAGAAACAGATGATGTTGTCCGTACGAACAGAATATCACAAGTACTCGCACTTATACTCAGTTGGTTAATCTGCAAACCATTAGATGGTATAAAAGAATTTCGCCCTAAAACTTCAAAGTGAGCGTTGGTCCGTTGATTGGAATTTTCGATAAATTTTGAAAATTCTAGTTGCCGTTTTTCGAAAATTTTTTCGAAAATTCTTTCGTTAATTTGCTGCAGGTAAAAATCTTCAGGGTTTCCTTTGGAAATTTATCTAAGAATTCATTCTTGAATTTCCGGAATTTCTTCGATAACTTTTCCCTTCATAAACTTTTCCATTCCGGTATTCCCTCCAGGAATAATTGAAAAATACGTCATTAACTCATTTTGACATTCCTCCAGGGATTTATTCAGAAAAATTCTGAAGAGATTTCTGTAAACTCATCCGGTTATTTATTTAGAACTTCCTTTTGTTTCAGTAAAACACCCAAATTCCTTCTGAATTGCTAGAACGGTCTTCGGAAATTTTGTATGTTTCTTTTTCCAAAATTAATATTAAAGAATGAAATAGGAAATCCTAAAGGACCTATCGAAATGTTTTCTAACGAAAATGTCAATGAAATTTTCATATGAAATTTCCAACGGAACTCTGAAGCAATTTCTAAAATGGTTCCTAGAAGAAGGTCTGAATGAGATTCTGATTTCGAAAGAACTTCTAAAGGAATAACTGCAAGTTTTAAGCACTTCAAATTATATTTCGGAGGTTTGTCCAAAGGAATTTTGAGGGATTTTCGCAAAAATTTCTAAGAAATTCTGAATATTATAAGAGGAACTTCGAAGGATTTCCAAGAATTCTAATCCTTGAAAGCTTCGGAAAGATTTTTAAGGAATTACAGGAAGAATTAGCTTGAAAAATCCTGAAATAATTTATGATGTAATCTATTTAAAAAAGTTGAGAAATTCCTAATTGAATTTTGGCAGGAATTTCCAAAGGAGTCTTAAAGGAGTTTTCCTCAAAAAAATCATGGAAGATTTTCTTGTTACTCTGCTAGTATTCTTAAAGAAATGTCTGAAGGACTTAGCATAGGAATTCCAAACAAATTTCGAATGGAATATACAAAGGATTTACCGAAGAAATTTTTAACATATGTTGGGAGGAAATTCTTAAAAGAAATTTAAAAGAATTCTTGAAGGAATCTCTAGAAGTATTTCCGAGGGAATTTCTAGTAAGGCTTCGATGAAATCTCGAAAGGTATTTCCGATAATAATTTGATCTGAATTTCTGAAAAAATCTTTCAAGGATTTCCCCTAAAACATTTCGAAGGTTTTTGAAAACTGTTTCTAGGTATTCCTGGCTGAATTCCCGAAGGATTGTCCATAGGTATTCTGGAAGAATTTTCCAAGGAATTAGAAAGGAATTTCGAACGGAATTTCCAAATAAATTCCATGAATTTCCGACATTTTCATAATGCAATCTGCAATCTCTGCACAAATCCAGAAATTTCTTTTGTAGGTTCCTCATAATATTCATTCAAATATTCCAAAAAGGAATAATATTGTAAAATTTCGAAAGATCCTTCTTTTAGAATTGTTTTTCAGCACCAACAGCAACTACGGAATTGTTTTTACCTTTGAAAATTCCTTTAGATTTTTTCAGAATATATTTTAAGAATTCTGCCAGTTCTTTCGCTAGAAATCCTTTAATTCTAGGAAGTAATTCTTTAAAATTAATTCGAAATTCCCCTCAGAAATTTCTTCAGCATTTGTATTTTTAAGAGAAATTTTCGCAGGCCAACCCGAATATATTTGGGACAAGAACTTTCTGAACGAATTTCTGCATAGAATTCAAGGGCTAATGTATCAAATTTTCATAATTCAAAAGAATCTTAGGAAATAATCCCAATGGAATTCCAAACCAATTTCGCATGTTATCATATATATATAATTTTCAGATTTTCACAAGACCCTTCAAAAACATCTACAATTCTTTCGCAAATTCTGCCTGAAATTTCTCCGGGAAGTCGTTCGAAAATTTGGACAAAAGTAAAACAAAACCTTGTTTTGAACCAGGAATTAAGATATGCAAAAAATCAATGTTGCAGTCGATCCATTTTCATACTGCTTCGGATATTCCTCGGGAATTCACTTCAGGAGTTACTTCTGAAATTTCTTCAGGAGTTACTTCTGAAATTTCTTCAGTCATAATTCAGGCGATATTTCATGAATTTATTTAAAAGTTCGTTTGGTAAATCCTCCCCCAGCGATTAATTTGATTAGTCAACTGGAAATTCTTGAAAATTCCTTCAGGAATTCCATTTGGATTTTTTGTCTCTTTCCTAAAAGAATTTCTTCAAAAATTCTTTCACAATCAATAGAGATATAGTTTGGCTAAATACCGTTCAGCAGAATGTCATTTGGCCGAAGACAACGAAATGACAGTTGTTTATCCAAATATACCATTTGGCCGTTAGACCATTAGGCTGACATGCTCGTTTCGATAAATTACTTAGCCGAAAGTCATTTGCTGTTGAAAGTACGCTGGGACAGAATATATATTTGGCCGAACAGGACATTTGACTGAATAGCCATTTGGCCAGGCCAGACATTTGGCTGAATTGGCACAAATGAATTACATTGGGTATTTGACTGAATAGAGGTCATTGAATAGGACATTTGGCTAACAGGACGTTTTATGAATAGGACATCTCACGCATTGGACATTTGGCCGAAAGGGTTATTTGGCCGAAATAGGGCATTCAGCCGAATATGACATTTAGCCGAATAGGTCATTTAATAATTAGGGTATTACTGAATTGACATTTGATGAATTCGGACATTTGCCTGAACAGGACATTTGGTCGAATTCGAGACGGCTGAATAGGACATTTAGAAGCGAAGTGAGTAGGAGACATCTTACCCCTTTCTCATTTTTCACTTTTCACTGTTTAAAGTGAAAAGCGCGAAGTGAGTAGTGAGACGTCTTACTTCTCATTTTGCACTACTCACTTTTTACAGTGAGCAGTGAAAAATGAGAAGTGAGTAGAAGGACGGCTAACTTCGTATTCCTCATTTCACTACAGTAAAGTGAGAAGTGCGAAATGAGGAAGAGTCGTCTCTCTCTCTCCTCATTTCTAAATTCTCCTGTAAAAGTAAGAAGGAAGTAAGTAGTGAGATGATCTCACTTTCAAGGCTTGTAACTTTTACAGCGAGAAGCGCTTCATTGTGAATAGTACGCTCGCTTCTCACTTTTGGCGTGAGCAGTGAGAAATGAGAAGTAAGAAACAGGTCTGCTTCACTCACTTCCCACTCTTTCAAATACCATTTGTGCCAAATGTCTTTTTCTGCCAAAATGTCCTTTCGCCAAATGACTGAATTCCTCGGCCAAATGTCCTTCTAGGCAAAAATGTCCTTCGGTATAAAATTTCCTTTTTCGGCTAAATGTCCTTTTCGGACAACAGTCCTTTCGGCCAAGTGTTTCTGGCCAAATGTTCTTTCGGTCAAATGGGTCCTCGTTCGGCCAAATGTCCTTTTTCAGCCAGTCAAATGATTTTCGGCCAGATGGGTTTCAGCCTAACGGTTTGTTTGGGCTAGTGGCATTTGGCCAAATGGGTTTCGGCCAACCGACTCTTCCCGGTGCGAATTGGTCACTGTTTCAACTACTTAGAATGCTTGGAAAATATATTGGATACATTCACATTGAGGGCAAGAAAACTTAATTATTAGATACCTTTTCGCTGGATTTTTTTATCCGACCTCCAGATCAGTCTGTGAAAGCGATGACTTATCACGCTCACCCCCGCGATCGATTGGTCACCTCGACGATGGTACAAATTTCTCACGGGGAACTAAAGACTGGACCTTAACGAATAAGGATGGGACTTATTAATCAAAAGCTTAGACAGTCCATAAATTGACAAAACATAGCCAGCCACCTGTTTTTTCAACAGCATTTATTTGTATCCTGCAGTATTATACGCGCCAATTAGCTTACGAATTTGTGCCTACTGGTAAACGGATCTTTAGGATTTCGATGCCAACATCTACGATGCTGCCTTACCGCAAAGATGCAGTGGTATATAGGCAGACAAGTGAACAGCTTCAAATCTGACCTCTGGTGTTGTACCAGCGCACTAGGAGCATGACATTAGATAAAATGCTGGATAATGCAGTTTCCAATTGCATCCCGGAAAGAACGTCCGCCTCCAAAAACGAAGGCTAGTGTTCCTTTGTAAATCCTGGATTCCATGAGGTAGGAGCAGCTGAGATCTGTGGATCCGATGATGTTCTCAAAGATGTTCAGGGACATAGGGTCACTGGGTCAATCATCAGCTTTGCCCCTGATGCACGAAGATTCCAAAAGGCTCCGTCTATGTACCACGAGAACAGATTTGGACTGATCCATATCTACTAGATCGATTATTTAAATGTTTGTTGATGGATGAGACAAGCGATACATGGATGGCCTGTATGTTTATAAAAGAACCGAAGTCTAGAGAGATTCCTGAAAATAATGTTGTACTTGGGGATGGATATTATCCAATTTCTCCTTCTCTAGTACTGTTCTGATAAGGAACGCAAGTTCTATATAGAGCTTACTCTTCCAGCTCTAGGAATTTGTGTTGCCAACTAGGGCGAGAGAGGACAGCTGATCCCATCAGATCCCACGATTTAGTGTTGGTGATTGACGGAGCACTGTCATCATTTACCGGTCACGGAGCACGGTGAAATTGGAAAGGAGTCAGCCTCTTCAGTGATTTTTCTTCTAAAAGGAGGACGGTAGTTTTTGACACTATACCGACGAAAATTTCCTCAGTGCTTTTCACCATTTAAGAAAAACGCGTGATATTAAAGCAGAATCAATGTAATAATCGTCGACTTATTCCGAGAGAAGAAAAGGGCTTATTTCGGTAATATTCGGTCTATTTTTATTCCTCGAGGAAATGACTTGCGAGGTAATGGTGTATAACTGTTATATATTTAAAACACTAGGGACACGACAGGTATTTCTTGTCCATCGTCATATGGGCTAAAACAACGAAAGCAACGTCCATTCATAGAACTCCACTATGGCAAAACGTTTCTCCTGAGATTGCGATTTGGTGCGGATGAGTTTCACAAAAAGTGCCTCTTTATTGGCTTTTTGAGACTATGACGAAAAGATTTGGAAATGCCTGCCTTAACTCCTATAATTCTTTAAAAAGTACCGCGAAATCGTCAACATTTGATAAGCTTCCATTATGAATCGAAATGAAAATTATCTATTTTTCAGAATTGCCATTTTCCAATAATTCGCAAAGGCTTTCTATGTTTCATGTAACAAACAAACTAATATAATCAGCATTTAAAATATTACATACTCGACATATTAGCATTGAGTACAGACGTTGAAGATGTACTACCATGTTCTGATAACTTTTACTGTTCATTTTGGAAACAGCCTTTGAATGTCGCCATTACCCCATGCAGAATCATAATTACCCGGGTGAAGTTATTAACAGAATAACAAAACATGATTTGAACATGATTGATATAAGAGATAAAAGATCACAACACTATCAAATATTTGCATTGAACATATGATTTGAATATCAAAATATGCTACTGATGAGAACAAATTAATGCATATGATATTGATCAAATTCTTACCAGCCATCGCGATACTTTAAAAAACATTGATGCCGTCGTCCGATGCCTCTGCGCCAAATTTGCTGAGCCAGGTCATTCCTTTGCTACCAACCGTGACGTTTGGCCAATGTTCCAGTTGTCCTTCAAAAATAAATTAAAATTCTCAAAATTAAAAGGCATACCCTCACCCGAATGAAGAGTCGGCTGAAAATTTACCATGTTGGTTTTCCCGAAGTACACCATAAAAGAAAACCGAAAGAATAATAATGGTTTCTCCAAATTTTATAAATATGGCGACCGTTGCTGCTGTAAAACTTTTTCATTCCCTCTGAATTCATAATGGCGTTCTGCGTTTTCTTTCCTCATCAAAAAAAACAACGCCCCAGTGTCAGGCCGAGGCAACACTTTACTCTGAAGTGCACTTTTTTGTGCCTGCTTGTCTTCCATCGTTGCCACTCGCCATGCATCGTGGCCTACTACTACTGGTCCTGTGTGTGTGGCATTGTGCGGATTGTAAAGGA
>NW_026942813.1:71818-135882 GCF_024139115.2 Armigeres subalbatus | reverse complement strand
GTAACCTTGAAGGTCTACGGGGAGTCAATTCCTGAGGTTAAACTGACCGCAGGACCGCAGCTCCACATAAGGTGGTTATCGTCAACAACCGCAAGCCGGTTTAACATGCAGTGGTTCATGAGGGTAAAGTCGTGATCGCATCAAAGCGGAGTTTGAAGCTCTTTGAGGTCATAATAGACGACAAGCTGACCTTCGACAGCCATGTCGACCTGGGTGGTGCGGATAAAATCGATTTGCTTGTCAAACTGAAGCCAAAACTGCCTATTAAGCCGGAGCCAAACATTGCAGATTGTGGTTATGTTCGTTTCAAATCTTATATTGAGAAGCTGAGATTGAGAAGTATTGTTGGAAATAAAAAAAAATATGTTTAAGTTTTGTATGTTTGGTAACAACTATTTATTTTCCCATTATATTTCGAGCGGCGAATAGACCAATGCAAACTCTAACTTAACCTCACTTATTTTGACAGTTCACAGAGCTTGTTTACAAGGTGTTAGAAGAAAAATCGATTAAAGGAAAATTAATATTCATATTTTTAGTTTAAAATTGCTGTGATCCGAATATTTTAGTGTTATTCTTTGCATTCAGCATGGAATCTATCGCAAAGGACATCTACAGGCGAAAAAACTGACGAAACAATTTTATCGGAAGCTGAGCCGGAGGCTAAGTCCCGAAGAAAAAAACTCTGTGAACTGTCAACCTACGTCATCATGCACTGGTCTATTAGTATAGGAAAGCAATTAAAAAGCACTTGTTACGAAAATGTACGAAATCCAACAGCTGGTTGAAGCGTGAATGCAAGCAAACCATAATAAAGTTGGGTAGAGTCTCGCGCATTTGTGCTCCCTCGTGCAAAGTAGCCAAGTAACAGCACGCTTACAGCACTTTATAGGATTGATTTCAAAATATCGTGCCAGATGTACAGATGTCGAATATGCGTGGTTGCTGCATTATCGACGATGATGTCCAACAGTTCCAAGGTGTGCGCCAATAGACGTCCTGGGCGTCCTGGGCGAGAGCTCTGGGGGTAACCAGTTACTTGCGGAAACTGGAGACTGGAGAGCACGTATCGCTTGATGTGTCTCAGAGTGATATCTGCCTACCGATGTGTGGTATTGGTATTCACGACCTTTCATTTTAAAATATATATTTTAATTTTTAATTATATAATTAACTAAATTCAATAATTTTCTTCCAATTGACTCCGAGAACTTCTTCAGCGTGCTTTCGTTGCAAAATTAGTCTCAAGAATGATCATAATGTTTCCTCTTCTCACGTGGTGCTTTATGCCAAAGACCTCTACTTCGATTGAAATTCGAAACTCTGATTCAAATGTGCTATAATAAATGATAAGTTTTATAGTGGTTTGTGCTCCGGCTGTATAAATTATAACTCGGTGAATAACATAATTGCCAGTCGCTTGGTGGGGAGACCGGGGAGACCCCATGGGAAAGTTCACTTCCATCCCATCAGACATAATTCTTGTCAGGCCATGCCTGCTTTGAGTTTGATATGGTCTTTTGGTGATTTTTGACGTAAACTACGTCTAAGGGGAAGACTCGAATACAGGGTGTAAAATGAAAATTTCAAAATTGGGACCGTCACGAAATCATGTAAGATTTGTAACATAAATAGGCCCTTTATCTTTCAATGAATTTAAAAGATTTATACATCAATCAATTCGCAAACTCTCCACCAATTTGCCAGTACTTGTATTGAACCTTTCGATTATCAACGCTAAACTATTGAAAATTTTAGTTCTTTCATGTATCATGAATCCCCTATACAGTGTGTTCCAATCGTTGGTAATTGCCTACTTTTAGGGTATTATCAATTATTGAACTGGAGTGTATGAAGGGGGTGCTCCAGATGGTTCCTTCTCTTCTATATACACACTTAAACGACATATTTTTTCTCGGTGAAATAAATTGACGAACATGACCGTAAAAGCTTATTTTAACTGATATCTCGTTAATAAGTATGACGTTTTTACAAATTACTGAAACTCGGCAGTCAAATTTGCAATGTTGATCGGTAATTCGTATTTTTCCTGAGTTTCGGTAAATCCATCTGTCATACGTGTAACCTCTTGCGTACTCTGTCAGTGTTGTAAAAAAACGTGACAAAGCAAAAAATAAATAAAAGGAATTTAATTTTTTCATCTTTTTGGTAAGCATTTAATCTAATTATTAATCAATTTTCAACATAGAAAGTAATTATACTTATTTCCGTATTAATTTCAGCTTCAGATGTATACTGCAAACACCGCAAGATCGATGGATTTTTTTGCCCGCGCGAAGGGGCCGAATGAAACATGATTCTATCGTTGGAAAAATCTGAAACGGGAAAAGGACCGTTTGAGCAGCACCCCCGCTTCCCGTCGTCAACGTTACGGAAATATTAGAACAGGACTCAGTGATAAGCCGTTCAGATCTTGCCGCTTCCGTCGCCGTCTATAAATTTCTAACTATGCACAAAAAAAAGTTTGTAAGCGACGAGGTGCAGATATTAAAAACGCGAATAGGATGTGCTGCCCAACTGATTCTGTTATCTATGGAATCGCGGAGCAATTATATGCTCTTAGATCGAAAATTTTGGCAGAGAAATTTGTATTCGTACTATTCGTTACCATTTCTTAAGTTTTATTTGGCAATATCATGAATACAATAACAAAAATACGATCCAAAATATATTCTACTTTCACATTGATTGACGCTTTAAACATTTGTTTTGACTTATTTGAAAATAAACAAAAATAAATTTTCACTGAATTTCGGCAAACCACTTTACCGATCAACTCGGCAATGCACTACCGAACGGTTCGGTAAATTTTGACAGCTGGGTTGAGACGAACATTTTACGACCAATCGGTAGTTTGAACTTTCACCGAGATTTTTACCGAGATATCAGCTGTTGGATTCTCGGCAATTTATTTTGCCGGCCTCGGTGAAAAAAATTAAGTGTGTACACGCTAACTTGAAACAACCCAGTTTTCGATGTTAGCAGTTGTCAAAATCTGGGTATGTCAACAAAATGGATCTGAGTCAGACGAACCCGAAATCTGGGTAACTGGGGACTTAAACATTTTCGGATACAGCAACATGGCGTCGACTGGCGTCGAAGTCTTATGCTCGAATAAAATGTTCGGGTTTTGCACTGAATGCAACAAGAAACAGGTAAGAATAGTTAAATTTATCATTGCGGAGCATTGTCGGCACTGCCGGCAAATGAAATGGGTTGGGAAAACTGTTTTGTTTAACATTTTTTACATAAACATTATTTTCTGCAGCGAAAAGAGCTGGGTACCGGTTACCCAGATTTTTTCGCTTGTACGGTAACCCAGATTTGAGTCAAGGTACCCTTACCCAGATTAGAGTAACCACGGTTTTGCCGAATCTGGGTCACTTTGACATAATTTTGGGTAGATCCAGGTTAGCGTGTAGAGCGGATTGATTGGTTCAGCGTACTATATTTGGTTTTACGTAGTTTACGTTCGTTTTGGTTTTACGTATAGCAGTCGTGTCTTGTATACAACCCCAATTTTTTTTCCAAAAAAGCGGAAGTGTCTTGCCCCTTGACAAAAACAATAAAAATTATTGTTTTGTGAAAAAAGATATTTTCTTATTGTTACGGTAACTAACAACAAAACGTTTTAATTGTAAAAGTCTAAATAAAAATGGATTTTATGGTTCATATTGTAATGTATTTTTATTGTTAAACTTACAATTCTAGGAACTTTTTTCAAATAGGCGTAACTGTGTTTGACCTTGAAATTTGAAATGGCTAATACTCTCTCAATTCAGCATATTTCGTTCAGCTAACGGTACTACCAGATAGATCGGAATCTATTCTTCCTGTGAGGCACATAAGTTCACAAAAACAGATTAATTAATGAGCACAGTTGCCGTTCCAAAAATCAAGCTCAGAATCATGTACGCCCATTTGAAAAAAGTTCCTAGAATTTATTTTTATTGTAGTTTGTTTTCTTCTTTATTGTAACAAAAATGTTTTTATGGTACTTTATATTCGGGTATTTATATACGCGATACCATAAATGCGCGATGTTAAACAATAATATCTATTATGTATTTATTATTTATTATAATATAAAATGTTATATATTATATTATATATTATGTATTTATTATTTATATTATGTATTTATTATTTATATTATTCATTATATTTGTGCGTAGTGTGAACATGGTATAAATATATTCAAACTGTTTTTCTTGCAACACTGCGCCACGAATGCTTGACAGGGATGTCAGACATACAGACATGTCTGTATTTATACAGACATTTGGTCTTGCATACAGACATCATACAGATTACAGATATTATACAGACTTTTGATTAAAGTTACAGACTTTTACAGACATTCAGTTTTGTTCCTGTTGGACTTTCCAATTAAACTATTTTGGGTTTTCAAACAAAATCGTTATGGGGATTCCGTACGAAATTCTATAAGGTTACTAAACAGAATTTTGGAATTCCCTTTTGGGTTCCAAACAGAATCTTTTTAGATTTTCAATCGGAAAGATTCTTCGATTCCTTTCGGAAACCTAAAAAGATTGCATTTAGAAGTCCAAAATTAATCCATTCTAAAGCCGTTCAAAAGCACAAAAATGCCATAAGGGGGCCCAAAAGACATCAGATCGTACGGATTTTCGTTCAGAATTATGTCAACTTCCGGACGTTATCCTTCTGAGTTCACTAACGGAATCCATTCGATTTTCTGAACGAAATTCTTTTGGATTTTTGAACGAAATCACTCTGGGCTTGCCAAAGCAATACCACAGACAAACAGACATAACACATTGAACATTCACTCATCAAATTCATCGTCGTTCACACATTAACGACATCTGTTGTTTTCATTAAGTTGGGCAAATCACGAACCAGATGGCGGTAGTGAGCAAACGTCAAACTCGAGCAAATCCGATGTGCGCGCCACGAGTGATCGATTGGCCAACTAATTATTATTTAAATTAACCAGTAAATCAGTGGACGATGAGAATTTCACAAGTGTTATGTCTGTTTGTCTGTGGCAATACCTTTGGACTTTCAAACGGAATTCATGGGATTCTGAACAAAATCATTCTAGAATTCCGAACGGAATACTTTTGGTCTTCCGAACGGAATCTTTTGGACGAAATACTTTTGGTCTTCCGAACGGAATCTTTTGGACTTTCGATTGTAACGTTTTGGGCTTCTGAACGGAAGCTTTTCTTCTTCTGGACAAGAGATTCTGATTAGAATACTTATATATTTCCTACCGAAGCTCTAACAGGATTTGGTTAGAAAGCGCGAAAGGAAAGAGCCGGAAAGGGCTCCGTTCAGAAAACCAAAAAAACACGGTTTGTAAACCCAAAAAAAAGCCTTTCTCTGAGCTTCCAAACGAAATTATTCGGGGTTCTGGACGAAATTATTTCGGGCTTCCTAAACAGAATTCTTTTGGATTTCCGAACGAAACCTTGTTGGGCTTCTGAACGAAATTATTTTGGACTTTACCTTCAATCGGATTCAAACTTTCGAAAGGAATACTTTTGGAATTCCGAGTGAAGCGATTTGAGCTTCTGAATGCATTTTTTTCTTTGTTTCTGTAAAAGGGATATCCTTTTGGGAAGGAAGCGTAGCCTTAAAAGACTACGTTCGGAAGCCAAAACGATTTTGTTCAAAAGCACAAAAAGAGTTCCGTTCGGAAGCCCAAAAAACGGATTTATTCCTTCTGTGCCTCTCGTCCGAGCTGACCTCTTTTGTTCTTCCCAACAGATTTTCAGTTAGAAAGTTGCGTAAATATTATAAATTTATGCTAATGCACTTTTGGGACATTATTCAGAGTTTTGTAGTGGAATATTTCACTTAGCATAATACAAGATAGTATTATCCTATTTATTTCCACCACTTGATTGTAAATAGACCTTTCCCGTCCGACCAAACACCTATGTTTTGTATTTTTCCCTAAAACGTCCTTGGGTTTAGATAACATTGCGCCTAAAATAAGCTGTTTTTATCAAACGGTTATTTTCTTACAATTTTTTAAAAAAATTAACATCGTCTGTTTTATGAGGTGAATATTCCTGCCAGACGATGGTGATCCTAAAAGTAATTGTATTTTGGCAACACTGTGCAGTGGTGAGAACATCCCAAAATTACTTTTTTCCTGGCAACTCTGTATCATGTTTATTTACAATTAAAATGTCAAAAACTTAACACCGATGGGAGGATTTTCACGCGAAGTGCTGTGGTGCTCGAGGTGGTGCCGTGGTGCTATTAATAATAAGCTTCCTGATCCCGTGGTTCAAAACCAGTGAAAAAGAAAATTGCATCGTCGTCGTTGCTGTTTTATGGTCGTGGTCATTGTTTTCGTAATTTCGTAACAATTCATCAGTAGTTAGTGAAATGGGAAGATAAAAGTTTGGGTACAGGAGAACCAGGGAGTCTGAAAACTAACAAAGTTGAGTTTTCTCCTGGTTCTCCTGCGTTACATACTGCTGCCGCGCAACATGTGTATAAAGGAAATAGAAAGGATTCGCTTCCAACCACAGTGGAATACGCTTAGATTTGCTGATTCATCGATATCGAGAAGTAATTTTTGCGAAGGTGAATTCGTACTGCGTACTCCGCGATCGTCTGATTCAATGGTATGCTGTGTGAATTCCGAAGAGCAAGGTTTTATATAACTTACAATCTGCGAGATGGGTGCATTCCTGGAATCCTGGAGAAACCGATGACGGCCAAACACAAGAAGTATAGCGAAGGCAAAAAACTTGGTTTCAGTGTAGTATCGCTGGGGTGGCGCTGTGAAATATTGAGGCACACTACACCAAAACCTGATTTGATTGTATTCGAATTATTTTGACAGACAGACTTGCCGGCAAAGACAAAGTGGACGATCATTGTGCAAATAATCTGCTTCAGTCGATCGTTCGAATACAGGAATTAAGATATAACAATACGGAAGTATTCCCGGGTATTCACTCTGGATTCCTCAAATTAGATGAATCCATGCGAGGCATACCGAGGCTGGCATAGGGTGTGGATGAATCTTGCACCACGGCAGTATGTGCGTTCATTTCCATCCAAAACGTCTATATGTACATATATATACAGGAAATTGTGAAGCTTCTCAGGTAATCCTTAATTGTTCACCGATAATCTCAACCCAGGTTTACAAACCGAAACTTCCTTCCAGGTGAAAAGAAGCGAATCCAGAATGCTGGATGATCCGTCATGATCCAAAGGGTAAACGGGAGCGTCGCACTACCATGAGCATTCAATGATTACGATTGTAAAAAGTCAAGGATTTAGGCCAGTGCGCACAGCTGGTATCCCACGAGCTTGAAATTTTCTGCCAAACTCAAGATCCAACGAATGAGTTTCTGGTGTTTGCCTGCAATGGTATGTGAAATGTGATGAGCAATGTCTACATCTGCCAGTTTGTGCATAGTCGAATGCAGATCACTGATAGCTTGGAAGACATCGCCAACCAGGTCTTAATACGTATTTACACAAAAGTAATCGCGACAATATAAGCATAATTATCATTGCATTCCCTGGTGCTCCAATGACCAACAAAGACGCTATTGAAAAAAAAAAAGAAAAGTTGGAAGCGGCACTACACAAGAAGATGGTGGAGAAGATAATCGAAATGGGCGAAATGAAACGAAACGTAGAGTACAGTTTACTGTTGGAGCGATTGAGCAAGGAACACATCGCTCGATGCTGAGTTTTCATTTGTGTTTTGAAGGAGCTGTACCCGAAACTGGCGGACACTTGAGGCAGTGGAGGTTTCTGGACATCGCGCTCGGCTACCGTAGCTCTGTGGCCCTGAAGAATGCGACTTCGTCCTATTCTAGTCAGCAGGAGGCAGTCAGAACAGACTAAATAGGATTTCATTCAGTTGCTCGGGGTCATAACTTTATATTTCAAGCCCAACTCTTGTTTTTCAACAAACCTTCCAATTAAGCTAGTGAGCCGAACTATTAGAAACACGAAAATTTCAACATTTTGTCGGCCTTGTCCATTCTAAAACTACCTTATATACATGATCTTTGCTCATGTTTTTTGAAAAAAGCTGATAGTTTTGTATTCATTAAATAATTTTCAAAACAAATATCTGGTTAACGATCGAAATTTACATACCATGGCCTGTTTTTAAACATGTATTTCAAACATTAGTTTACATAACGACCTGTAACAAATGTTAACAAAACGAGGTTTTAAATAAACATGACTGTCACACGTGACTTCATATAATACGTATCGATTTCCTGAGGTGAACCAGCTTAGGGCTAAAATACTCACTAAATTAATGATTTCGTGTGTGTTACTTCTACGTGAAGTTAAACGATTTACAATGATATGGAAATGCTAATATCATCTTCCAAACTCGGACGTACATGTTCACGCCTCTAATGCTATCATGAACATGTACGTCCGAGTTTGGAAGATGATATTAGCATTTCCATATCATTAAAATACTCATTTAAAAATAAATAAAATACATATTGATTTCACTGATTTTAGAGCTTAACATTCTTCAATTCAATCTTTTTACGAATCGACGTATGTTGAAATATCAATTCTTGAAGTCTCACTATTACATGCACGCGTCGATTCAACATATGGGAACTCAGAGCGACTTAACTGCAGTTTCGTCAACCATGCACTGTGGAAAACCCAAAAAAAATCGACCAATCTGTAGCATATCGGTGTAATATAATTGTATCATTTTCATAGGGAATTTGAATAACCCAGAAAGGCGAGCATGATTATTACGTACCATGTATTGATGCATGCCAGTGAAAAAAGGAATAATGATTTAATTTTAAAACCGTTTTAGAAAAAGTGAAGAAAAACTATGCTTGGTTTGATCTAATTCAATTAACTATTATATCAACTCGTTCATTATCACGCGGGTAGGTTCTTAGATTCGCATTCATTATTGAATCTTTCAAACCGTCCGTTTGCACTGCTGATAGACAAATAGCTCATCTCAGTGGAAGTTGGACTAATAATTGATGTTAGATTGAATGGAAATGTTAGATTTTTTTTAAGCTTTATTAAAGAAAATGTTAGAGTAATTGTTACTGTTTACAATTATTTGATTTATTTTGAAGCATGTCAATTTTTGTTTTTTTTTTCAAGGAAACGTTGCACACATGAATATTTATAGACAACTATTCCGTTTTTCTTGTGTCTAGAAACAATTCCATTCTCATTTCTTCTCAGGCCTAGTGAAATCACGAACTTACTGAATTTAGTTTGCTATACAAGCTGGTTCCATGTGCAAAGCTTTATCAAAATTCTCCGATAACGATCCACTATGTTCGTTACTCGACACTAGGACCTTGACCACTGTTTCAACTATCATAACCAACCCAGCCAAGAATTACAAAATATAAATACACCTAGATTTTTTTACATAGTTTGGTTTTAGTCGATTACATCTTTAGCGTCGATGAAACAATGAGTTAGGTAACCCTACGAAAAAGTACAAAAAATCAAAGAAAATTCAGGTGGAATTTAGAAAGTTGTGAAAGTTGAGGTTAACCGATAAATCAATTAGGGTAATTTGTCAAATGTTGAACGGCTAATTTCTTCGCCCTATGTTGAACGCACGTGCATTTCTTTTGGAAGTTCAACAATAGGCGACAAATTAGCCGTTCAACATTTGACGGTTTCCCATAATTTCAAACGCGTAATAAATCTGGCTGTAATGCCAATAAATTGTAGTTACAATATATAATGCCTTCAGTTCGACAGAAACATGCTACCTAATGTCCGACCCGTAAGTAGATATTCAAAAGAATGGTTTGCAGCCAAGCATCAGTTAGTTCCAATATAAGGGAGTTCGCAGCCTATTACCATCTGAAACTAAAATTCTCCATATTTTCAAACAAATAGGCGATATCTATACTGTCGTTCTACGCATAACTGTCCCATGTACATAGGAAATCCCAGCAAACATGGGACAAATATGTGTATGACGGCAGTATATACCCTATACTGTTCTTGTGTACCTTCCTGTATGGAAGCTGCTAATCGGAGTTGTTCTTGCAGCTTCTTCAGATGCCGACTCTTAAGTACGCATAGTTGCTGTGCCAGATTAGTGGTATTCGGGCGTTCCAAGCGGCCATTGGTGGCATTCGTGAATCCTTCTGGCTGGGAAGTAAATATGTTCCGTGATTGGGTGGGATTGCTGTAGTTCATAGTGTTGACTCTTGAGATAGCCCCTATCCGTTTCTGGCATGTTTGAAAGCGTTCCTGATAGCACTGCAAGCGCTGAACAAGTACAGCATCTGATGTTGCTGTAGAGTAAGATCCGTTGCTATTCCGTTGTCGCATGGTGAAATCCTCTTCCTGTGATATCCTCGGTGAGATCTAAGTAAATGTGTCTTGAAGGTTTTTGGATGGATGGATGTTTCTACATTGAATTTAATGTTGTTGTCATACGAAAATAGATCCATTCCTGGAAAAATGAAGCAGACATGGTATGTTTAGACCACTGCATTCATATCACTTCTGTATCATGGTACAAACACTACCTGGGCTAATGACCTCATCCAGAAACCGGAGGGGCACGTAACCATGCGATTTTTTTCAACTGAAAGGAAATTAAATATGTACCTACCTAAAAACTACAATCGTGATCGTTTTCCACGGACGAGGATTTATTTTTAAACTTCAAACACTCGCTTGATGATGATCCGATAAATTGGGATAGACCGTGCTAAAGTCGTTGATTCTATTTCGACCAGATAAATATTCGCAATTGTGTTGTTGATTGGAAGATATATTGAGCACTTCTCGCTTAACTTTCAACATAGGAGGACCCGTTAATATCCAGATTGTGGATCGTCACGACCTTTCCTTTAGGTATCGAATGGGTGTTGGATTGGACTCGCCAGGTTAAACCTGTAAAACGGCTGTTTTACGGGAAACGGGATTCTTCTTCTTCTTCCTTCTCATTCGATGTGACGGCTGTCACATCTGTTTATGGCACAGCTAGGTAGCTATAACGCCAGTCAGTTTTTATGTCACATTATGGTACGGTTGTTGTCTATGATTTAGGTTTAATTCTTTATACGTGTAGTTTTAGTTCTTTAAGAAAATTAATTAGCCTTTTAAATTTGCAACATCTTTGGTCTCAAATACATCTTGTATTTTAAAGTAAGAATCCAGTTTGTGTTTGTCTCGGAGATGCAAGTGTTTAATACAATTTAGTATAATGTGCTCTGAGGTGTTCGGGGTTTGGCACAGCTCGCAGTACATCTCATCTTTGATGTGCATGATGCTTAGCCAGTATGGTGAGTAGTCATGACCCGCAATCAATCTATTTAGTGTTCTAACTTCGGAGTTGGTTAGTGATAGATTTTGATGCCATGGTTTAGGGTTGATTCCAGTCTGAAACTGGAAAAACTTCCGTCCTTTTCCTTCCTCTTGGGTGTAATTCACGTACCACTCTTGGACTTCTTCCGTTACCATTTCCTTGCACTTGTTTATAGCGTCGTGTGGAAATATCTTGTTAGATGCTTCGTTAGTTTGATTCAGTCCTAATTTTGCTAACGCGTCTGCCGTCTCATTTCCTTGCACGTTTACGTGTCCGGGAATCCACTGGATCTTTGACTTCATCATCGCAGCCTTACTTATTATCGCATGGATAATTTCATCCTGCTCGTTATTGTCCATTTGATGTTTAATCAGTTCACATCCTGATTTTGAATCCGTCAGAATAACTGCATTGTAGATTTGCCTTTTTTCAACATATTGTAATGCCACGTATATGGCCTCCAGCTCTGCCGACATACTGCATACTGTGTTTTGTAGTTTCAAATTCAGTCGATATTTGTTGGTTTCGTCGAAAATGCCTATCCCACATCTGTCTTCCGCCTTGGAGGCGTCGGTGTAGATTTTGGTGCATTTCCGATATTTCCCCATCAGCAATCCCAGTGTAGCTTGCTTCAATACTCTATCCGATGTATGTTTTTTCCTCCATACGGTGTTTTCCAGTTCGGTCTCTACTTCGATGACTTTTTTTTTCTTTACTCGGACAGTTTTGGAAATTAGAAAAAGTAATTTCTTGTACTTCACAAATGTAGATTCCAGGTAAGAGAGAGTTTTATCCTGTAGGTCTTCGCTGCTCATGGCTTTTAGCTGTGACCAGACCGGGCTATCAAACTGCACATGTCGGATGATTTCTTTAGCTGCTACTAGTTCTCTCCTATGTTCCAGAGGTGTTTAGCTAGCGATCGCGTAGAGCGTGTTGATTGGTGTGGTTTTAGAGCAACCTGTTACCTTTCTTAATCCAGCGTTGCTGGCAACTGTAATCGCTTGAAGGTTTGTCTTTCTGGCATTAGCATATACCGTCGATCCATAATCTAAATAGCCTCGTATTAAACCGTTGTAAATTGTCCCCATCGTTTGGGGGTGACCGCCTGTCCTATTGCTGCTGATTACTTTTAGCATATTCATGCGGTCGGTCATTTTTCTTTTGACTTCTCTGACGTGAGCACCGAAGTTGAATCCTCTATCGAATTTTAGACCAAGGTACTTATGCGCGTTCACGGCTTCGATGTTCAATCCATTGATTTTATGTCTAGAGTTTTTTTGTTCATTTGGAATAAAAGTGTTTTGTTTTTCAGAGTTGATGCTCAGATTGAGTTCATTGGCCTTTGCAGCTAGTTCATTCACGTACTTCTGTGCTCTTTGGTTGACCATTTCTAGAGAATCTCCTTCGATGACAGCCGAAAAATCATCTGCAAATTGAACCAATTCAGTTCCCTCTACGTCTATATCATGTAATGCCATTGTGTAGACGTTAAACAACGTCGGTGATAACACATCCCCCTGGGGTAGGCCATCATTTACCGTGCGTGTTACCGTTCCTGTTGTTGACTGTAGCTGTACTTGTCTATCGATAAGGAATGAATATATCCAGGCGCATATCTCTGGTGGCATACCGATGCTATGTAGAATTCCTTCTAGCGTGCTGGTTATAACTGAGTTGTATGCATTACTCAGATCTAGAAATATGATTGCAACGATTTTTTTGCTACGTTTGATGTTGGCTATTTTGTTCGTTATGTAGCTTAGAGCTGTAGCTGTAGATCGATGTTTCCGGAATCCGAAAGAGTTTTGGGGCAAGATTTCGTTGTTACTAAGGAATGTTTCAATTTCTCCTAGTACCGCTGTGTTGATCACTTTGAGTATACAGTTGAGCATTGCGATTGGCCTCAGATTATCGATGACGTCTGGGTCGCGTCCGGGTTTGGGTACCGGTACTATCTTGATCAGTTTCAGCGAATCATTTATTTTCCCTTTCTTCCACATATCATTCAACTCCGTTATAATCATATCACGTACATCCGTTTTGACGTTTCTGAGCATTTCGTATGTTATTCCATCCGTGCCGGGTGCTGATGGTTTTTCCTCCGATCCAGTATTCGGTTCCAGTTTTCTGTGTCTAGGATGTTTTCTGTTATTGGTATTTGTTGTTGTGCTGGGTAGTTCTCATTTCTCGGGATGTGCTTATCTAGGATCTTTTCTGCTGATGCCCGTTCCAATGGCGCAGTTGTGTTGCTGAATTTCCTTGTTTTTCCTGTAAGTGATCCGATTTTTCGCCACAAGAGTTTAGCACTAGTGCTATGCTTTATACTTGGCGCAAATTCCTGGAATTTACTCTTCATTAGCTCGTTTTTTTGTTGTTGAATATGCATTCTTTTTCTTCATATCAACAAGGTCTTGCAATGCTCCTGTATGGTTGAACTTCTTCCTGGCTTCGTTCTTGTTCTTCCATGCCTCCTCTACCTGAGCGCTCCACCAGTATTTGGGTTGGTATCTGTTTTTCTGTTTGCAGGTCCTAATGATCTTCTTTGTCACGTCCTGTAGTTCCTTCAAGTTGGTTGCTTTTGTTGTATCCAGTGTGCGAATCTCTTGCAGTAGTTTCTTTTGTTGATGATTTTGCCTCGGTGATTCTTGCATTCGTGTCTATAGTTGTTTTATCGCCATGTGTCTGCTACCGATCCCATAGTCCAAAACCAGTATTGTTGTTTGTTGGTAGATCGCTGGGGAACACAAAACCAGATCTATGGTTGACGGTCGCTTGTTTAGTTCCGCAGGGAAAAAAGTGGGTTTCTTATCGTTGAGAAGAATCACATTTTCATTTGTAATGATCTCGTGCAACGCTTCACCTTTGTTATCCGCGTGATGTTCATCCCAAAGCTTACTATGTGCGTTCATGTCTCCGCCAATCACGAAGTTTTTGAAGACACTGACCTTTCGAATAATATCCTGCATTCCGTTCTTGAATTCAGCGATGGTGGCTCCCGTAGATGCGTAGATCGATATTACTGCCAAATCCAGGCCCGTCACCAATCTTCCTACTGCTTGTATATTCTTCGTATTCTTCAACTCGATGTGTTTGCTTCTCAGCGACCTGTGTAGAATCATCATGGCTCCTCCGTATCCGTCGTCTCGTGAGCTGTAGTAGTTGTTGTAGTTTGGTATCTTGTATTTGTCATTTTCTAACTCCTTCTTTGTCCAGCACCTCGAAATTAATGCTATTTTATATTGTTCTTGTATTAACACTCGCGTTAGTTCATTTTTGTTTTCGATATACTTTGTATGTTACATTGAAAAAGTTTAACTGATTCCATAGGCTAATTATTTATTTTCAGACTCTTATCATAGCTTTTCCGTATTAGTGTTTTTGTGACAACTGACTGGCTTACCTGCGAGCAATCGTTGTTCAGATCCATCTCTGCGTTTTCGCTTCCTTGCAGCGTTTGTGCTGGTTGTTCCGTTTGTTGCTGCATCTGGTTGATCTTCCATTGTAGTTTCTCCAACTCGTTTACTCGGTAGCGGTTGAAAAGCGCCACTCCGTCCTCTTGCTGGTTTTCCGTTTCTTGTTTTCGTTGTAGATAGGTATCATTTCTCCAATGTTGACTTCCTCTGATGTTCGTTTCGTGGTATGGGATGTTCTTGCTCTGTTTGTTTGCGGTTTAGTTCTTGTTTTGCTCAGACTTACTTCGGCGTACGTCTCCGGTAGAGTGGGTAATCTTCAATGTTCTCCAGCACGTCGTATTGGTTCTCTGTGTAGATTGGGTACATTTCTCTGGCTTCCTGCATCGTCAGGTTGGTTTTGATAGGATGATTTTAGGTTGTTTTGTCGCTTCCTTTCCGGACAGGCAAAGTCTCCGGTTCAGTGGTTCCCTTCTGTTTTGCAGTGCAGGCACTTCACTGAGTTCTGGCATTCTTCAAAACCTTCTTCGTCGTGGGACAGAGTACAGCTTGTGCACCGTTGTCGTGATCTGCAATTCTGCGTGCGATGGTTGTACCTTAGGCATTTTTCACAGAAAACAGCCTTGCTTACGAATGGCTGTACCGTGTTTGTGCAACAGAAAATCCTTACTTCTTTCGGTATTTGGTTACTGCGGAAGGTAACCCCAATCCGAGTGGCCGGTATTTTCACTTGATTGTCATAGCGATGTAGTCTCGTCACTTCCAGTATTGGGACCGTGCTGCTAATGTTGTTCATGATTTCCTCCGGTGTCATCTCAACTGGTACTCCAGAAACCACTCCAGATACTGTTAGAAAATGCTTCGGAATGTACGACGTGTAATTTTTGCTTCAGCGATTCGTCTGCCTGTAACAGATTGGCCGATTGGGCTGTCTTCATCAGTACCATCAACTTCCTGCGACCTAGTGGTTTGACGTTGATCACATTTTGCTTGTAGTCTGCTTTCTTGCACAGGATTTTTCCCAGCGATAGCTTGTTGATGTAGAGGTTTCCATCGTTGTTATTCGTGAGCTCTACCAACACTCGATAGGGCCCGCTGTCCGTGTTGTTGTATGTGTATATAGTTCTTGGTTTCGGACCGTTTTGATTCCCTCCGCCTCCGGGAGGGTCATCGTCGGCCGGCATCCTTACTCCTTCTTCTTCACTTCACTCGAGGCACTTAAACCTTTCTTTACAAACTCTACCGATAAATATTTACTGTTATTTAGCGTTTTTTATCGAATTTTCACCGCGCTTCTAAAAATAGCGTGCTAACTCTTCAAGATGGCCGCGATCCTTCCGAAACGGGATTCACCGGCAAAACATTGGCAAAATTCGGCAAAACATTAACAAACAAAAAGCAGTTGTCAAAACAAACAAAAATGAAAACAACTTTGAATTCACCTCGCGTGATAGGAGAGACGAGGGTTTAAAGGGTTTTGTGGGGGAAAAAACTTATAAGGAAACAGGGGTTAAAAATTCCCAAAAAAGAACTTGATTGTTTTTCAATAGTTCCAGGCGAAAAAAATATAGGTATCTTAAGAAAAGTGTCTCAGAAAATTAGAAGGAATCATTTGAGCGAAAAATATTTTTTCACGGGAAAGGTCTATTTAGAGTAATTTCCAAAAATACGTATTTTGACCTCAACAACAACCCTACTTGTCTTTAGTATATCGTACTTGACTCGACTAAGTCCTATACCGACATTTTGATTATTGAAACCTCGATATTCTACGATTTTTAAATAATTTTCTACACGTAAAAAAATTTAATGTTGTTTATTATTAATATTTCTAATACTTTTTGCCAAAGCAGGCGCTTAATGACATGTATAAGAAAAACTTATACATCGCATTAGCCACATACATTAGGAAACTTATACTTTTCATTAACTTATGAATGCTATTAGCTTTTTGATATGGGACCATTCATTAGGTGGCATAATGAAGAGTATAAGTATTTTCGAATGGTTTTTTGCCATAACATATAAGGTTATTTTTTTACGTGTAATTCCTGTACCTTCTAAACTCCATACAGACAAATACAGACATTTTCCCGCACGGAAGGATGTCTAAAAGCGAACAGGAATCTACCTGAATAGGACGCAAACCACCTTAGCCAAGTTTCAAAATAAGTTTGGACCCAAACCAAATGTATAATTCCCCTTGATTTTTTCGAGTGTATTTGTTTACCTCCTACATACTCACTGTTGAATCGGTTTAGCCGGTTTAGCTGTTTAGTATAGATCTGAGATATTGTCTCGCGCCTTTTGCAGTCGCCAATTTTCTACTCCCGAATTCAGATTGGAAAAGCAGCTGAGAAATTATTTATCTCGAAAATTGTTCATGCTCAGTGGTTGCGTGGTAACCAGTTTATTTAGTAAGAACTGTTAAAAATAATTACGGGATTCGACGGATTCGACTCGTGCGTTTTGGCGGAGGCGGCAATGGCAGTGTAAGTGGTCAGCGGAAAAAGATCGATGGCGTTGCGGCACGTGGAAAAATTATACCGTGAACCCGGCCACCAGCAAGGAAGATGTCATTGCCCTCGAAAGGTTCCTTGAAAATAAGAGCTCCTTGTCAATTGCTACGGTACGAGACTGCTTTGTCTAGTCGTTTTCAGTTCCGGTACCAGCATAAATAGTAGTGGAAGCCTGAGCCGCCTTCAGTGGCGTCATCCTCTTCGTCGATTTCTTCATATCATCATTTCCGGGTGTACCTTGAAAGCCGGCGGAGATAGGGCGAACTGAGTTCCATACAGGCTGTGATACAGGTAAGTGAAAAAAAATGTTTCTTAAAAGAACTGTTTACGCGATAGACTTCGAGTTTTATCGCTTGATGTAATGTCACAAATATTAACAGCGAAAATTTGATTTGTGAGCATTTACATAAAGATAACCGTTATCAAATGATAAAACTCGTAGTCTGAATCAATACCTAATCCCCTAATCCTAACGGTTTATACTCATTAAAATAGTAACCGCTATTCTAACGATCTTTTTTTAATTTTCTGCCATTCAACAGTTATAAACCGTTCGGCAAGAAAACAGCTGGTGCTATGTAAAATGTACTCCACCTTCGGTAAGGAATATATCAGCAGAAAAGGACGGTTAGGAAAGTTCCGATCAATGCTTGCCGATTGACGTGAATGTCTGACAACACGGTTCTGAGCAGCGTAACATGGGACTATAGCATATATATTTATGAAGCTGTCGGTCAGGATTACTTGGATTCGGACAGAATGCGATTCTCCACCTTGCTTTCTGATATGCATTACATATAATCGGACTAGCGCTTCTTGCTTCCAATGGGGCCAGACAACAATTACGCTGGAGTTCGGTCGCAGTCTTGAGGCAACGGACAGTGTCATAGTGAGGCATAGTGGAACTATTTGATTTGAACCAGGTAGGTATACTTTTTTATCTGACGTACAAACTTCCACAACTATTAGAAAAAAATATACTACAGAGCCATGCACAATAAGAACATTCTAAATCTGAAGCTCACTTTAATCAAGATTGTCGAATAGATACGGATTATAAAAACCATACAGCGGTCGAGATTTCATGATTGCACGATTGAATCATAGATTCGGATATATGTGCAAGAATAGTAATGTATAGTTGAGTTCATGGTAAAATCAGCAGCTCACAGTTTCAAATATGGGTACTTACAAGATATTGGTGTTATGGTCCTGTAGGTATCCGTCATGTAAGTATGTAAAAAATCATAAAATCTAGAAGCAACCCTCAAATTTGATCAGCATTAGTACTGAAATCTAGTAGAGTAAAACCTGTAAGTTTCTATGTCATAGCTTCTGTCCCAGTAGGGATTCTTAGGGAGTTCAGAAAGGATTCCTTTAGAAATTTGATAGCGATTCCTTCGAGAATCCAGCAGAGGTTCATTCAGGAATCCGGTAGAGATTCCCTTAGAAATTCAATAGCGATTCCTTTTGTAACCCAAAAGAATTCCTTTGAGACTCCAAAAAGAGTTTCTTGAAGATTCCAGTAATATTCCTTCGGCAAACCAAATGAAATGCACCAGGGATTCCTTCTGGAATTCAACAGCGATTCTTTCTAGAAGGGAGTTCTTTGGGAATCTGAAAGAGATTCTTTTGAGAAACCAAATGAGATTCCTTTAGAGCTCCAGCAAAAGGGAGCCAATTCTTTAAGAATCCAGAAAGAATTATATCGAGATTTATTTAAAAATGCAATAGGGATTCCTTAGGAAGTGCCATTGAGTTTTCTTGGGGAATGCGATGGAGATTCTTTTTGGAATATGATAGAGATTCCTTCAGGAACGCGATACACATTGTGGATATTCATTTGGGAATATAATTTAGATTGTTTCGGGAATGCGATCAAGATTCCATCGTGAATGCAATAAAGACTCCTTCGGGAATGCGTTAAGGATTTCTTCTACAATGCGGCAGGATTCCTTCGGGAATGCGATAGACAATCCTCCGTTAATGCAAAAGGGATTCCTTCGGGAATTCATAAAAGATTCTGTAGAGAATTCCAAAAGTTCTTTCAGTAATTCTTCCAGCTCCTCTTGAAGTTCATCTAGTAATTGCTCGGGAAGTTCATCCGGGAATTCTAGTTCTTCTAGGAATTTCTCTGGAAGTTTCTCCAGGAATTCCTGCTAAATTTCCTCTGGGCATTTCTTCGGAAGTCCCTTCAGGAATTCCTTCGTAAGTTCTTCCAGGAATTATCCCAGCAGTTTCTCCAGAATTTCCTTAGGAGGGAATTGTTTTGGAAGCTTCTCCAGGAATTCCTTCTGAATTCCTTCGGGCATTTCTTCGGAAGTTCCTCCACGAATTCCTTTGGAAGTTCTCTCAGGAATTCCTCTCAGAAGTCGTCGTTTCAGAGGTCGTAATCTGAATAGACTATAAAGATCCTCCGGGCATTTCTTCGTAAGCTTCTTTCTAAAGATCCTCCAGAAATTCTTCCTGGCATTTCTTCGTAAGTTCCTCCATTCTATAGACAATTCCTTAAGGATTTCCTTCGTAAGTTCCTCCAGGAATTTATTCGGAAGTTCTTCCGGGAATTCCATCGAAAGTTCCTCCAGGAATTCCTCCTAAAGTTTCTCCAGTAATTCTTCTTGAAGATCCTCCGGCATTTATTCGAATATTCTTCCAGGGATTCATTCGAAAGTTCCTCCAGGAATTCTTCCGGAAGTTCCTCCTGAAGTTCTTTCAGGCATTTCTTCGGAAGTTCCTCCAGAAATAGCTTCGGAAATTCCATCAGGAATTCCTTTGCAAGTTCTTCCAGGAATTCATCTGGATGTTTCTCTAGGAATTCCTATAGAAATTTCTCCAGTAATTCTTCCTGAAGATCCTTAAAGCATTTCTTTGTAAGTTCCTTCAAAAATTCCTCCGTCAGTTTCTACAAGAATTCCTCCTAATGTTCCTCCGGGCATTCCATCGGAAATTCCTCCTCAAGTTTTTCCAGTAATTCTTCTTAAGATATCTTCGAGCATTTTTTCTTAAGCTCATCCAAAAATTCCTCTGGAAGTTCCTCCAGGAATTCCTGCGCAAGTTCCTTTAGAATTTCTTTCGGAAGTTTTTCCAGGAAAACCCTTCGAAAGTTCCTTCAGGAATTCTTTCGGAAGTTCCTCCAGGGATTGCTTCGGAAGTTCCTTCAGGAATTGCTTCGGAAGTTCCACCAGTAATTCCTTCGAAAGTTCTTCCAGGAATTTATTCGGAAGTTCCTCCAGGGATTGCTTCGGAAATTCCTTCGCAAGTTATTCCAGCAATTCATCTAGAAGTTCCTCCAGAAATTCCTCGGGAAGTTTCTCAAGGAATTCCTTCAGTTATTCTTCTCTAAGATCCTCAGAGAATTCCTTTGTAAGTTTCTCCAAAAATTCCTCCGTTAGTTTCCCCAGGAATTCCTCCTAATGCTCCTCCAGGAATTCCTTGGCAAGTTCTTTCAGGAATTCCTTCGGAAGTTCCTCCAGGAATTCCTCCTATTTTCAAGTAATTCTTCTTGATGATCCTTCATGCCTTTCTTCGTCAGCTTCTTTCTAAAGTTCCTCCAGAAATTCTTCCTTAAGATCCTTAAGATTAATTCCTTCCAGTTATTCTTTTGGAAGTTCATCCAGGAATTCTTTCAGAAGTTCCTCCAGGAATTCCTTGGCAAGTTCTTCCAGGAAATCCTTCGGAAGGTCCTTCAGGAATTTCTTCGGAAGTTCTTCCTGGAATTCCTCCTAAATATTTTCAAGTTATTCTTCCTAATGATCATTAGGGCATTTTTTCGTAAGCTTGGCAAGTTCTTTTAGAAATTCCTTCGAAAGCTATTTCAGAAATTCTTTCAGAAATTCCTTCGGAATTTCCTTCAGGCTTTTCTTCGAAAGTTCCTCCAGGAATTCCTCTCCAAGTTTTTCCTGATGATCCTCCGGGCATTTCTTTGGAAGTTCCTTCAGGGATTCGTTCTAAAGTCCATCCAGGAATTCTTCTGAGAACTCATCCTGAAGTTACTTCAGGCATTTTTTCGGAGGTTCCTTCAGAAATTCCTCCGGAAGTTCCTACAGGAATTCCAACGAAAGTTCCTCCTGGAATTCCTCCTGAAGTTTCTCTAGTAATTCTCCCTGAAGATCCTCTATGCATTTCTTCGGAAGTTCCTCCTGAAGTTTCTTCAGGCATTCATTCGGAAGTTCCTCCAGGGATTGCTTCGGAAGTTCCTCCAGGAATAGCTTTAGAAATCGCTTCAGGAATTCCTTTGCAAGTTCTTCCACTTCCTTCAGTAATTCTTCCTGAAGATTCTCAGAGCATTTTTTTGTAAGTTCCTTCAAAAATTCCTCCGTTAGTTTCTACTGGAATTCTAACAAATTTTCCCCGCTCCTTCAGGCTTTTCTTCGGAAGCTCTCTCAGGAATTCATCTTAAAGTTTTTCCAGCAATTCTTCCTGATGATCCTCCGGGCATTTCTCCGTAAGCTTCTTTCTAAAGTTCCTCCAGAAACTCTTTCTTAAGATCCACTTGGCATTTCTTCGTATATTCCTCCATTTCATAGAAAGTTCCTCCAGGAATTCCTTCGGAAGTTCTTCTAGAAATTCCTTCGTAAGTTCCTCTTGGAATTCCTTCGAAAGCTCCTCCAGGAATTGCTTCGGAAGTTCCTCCAGGCTTTTCTTCGGAAGTTCCTCCAGGAATTCCATTCAGAGCATTAGTGATTAATCATAGATTTAATCATGATTAATGAATAATGGGTTATTTAATCATTATTCATTAATCATAATCATACAAAAAATACGATTTAATCATTAATCACTAATCGTTAATCATAGAATTTTAAATTTAATCATTAATCACTAATCATATTCATAACTGTTTTGAGTTTATTCATTAATCATCAATTTTAATCATTGCATACATCGCTTTTATTCAATAATCTTTAATCATAATCATATAATTTCTATACCTTTTAATAAACCAATTTGAAAAAAAGTTACTTGCTTTTTGATCACTATGCAAATCATTCAATTTGATTATTCATAATCATCAATCATTAATCATATCGATCGTTAATCATTAATCATACACATATTGTGTCAACATTTAATCATGATTGATAATCGTTAATCATACTCCAAACCTTTTATTCATTAATCATAATCGTTAATCATTGTCAAAAATTATTTTAATCGTTAATCATAATCATTAATCATTGTCAAAAACGAATAAATCATTATTCATAATCTTGAATCATAGAATTGAATGATTTAATCATAACAAATTTAATCATTCATTGGAAGCTTTATTCATTAACGCTCTGATTGTAAGTTCTCCCAAGAATTCCTTTCGAAAGTTCCTTCAGGGATTGCTTCGGAAGTTCATCCTGGAATTTCTTTCAGAAGCTCCTCCAAGAATCCCTTTCGGAAGTTCATCCAGGAATTTCTCCGGAAGTTCCTCCAGAAATTCCTTTGCAAATTTCTCCAGGAATTCCTTCGGAAGTTCCTCCAGGAATTCATTTTAAATTTTTTCCAGTAATTCCTCCTGTAGATCCTTCGGGCCTTTCTTCGGAAGTTTCTCCAGAAATTCCTTCGGATGCTCCACCAAGAATTCCTTCGAAAGTTCCTCCAGAAATTGCTTTGGAAGTTCTTCAGAAATTCCTTCGGATGTTCCTCCAGGAATTTCTGCGCAAGTTCCTTAAGGAATTCCTTCGGAAGTATCTCCAGGAAGTTTCTCCAGGATTTCCTCCTAATGTTGCTCTGGACATTCCATCGGAACTTCTTCCAGGAATTCCTTCATAAGTTCTTTCACTTCAGGAATTTCTTCGGAAGTTCCATCAGGAATCCCTTCGGAAGTTTCTCTAGGAATTGCTTCGGAAGTTCTTTCAGGAGCTCCTCCGGAAGTTCCTTCAGGCATTCATTCGGAAGGTCCTCCAGGGATTGCTTCGGAAGTTCCTCCAGAAACAGCTTTGGAAATCGCTTCAGGAATTCCTTTGCAAGTTCTTCCACTTCCTTCAGTAATTCTTCCTGAAGATTCTCAGGGCATTTTTTTGTAAGTTCCTTCAAGAGTTCCTCCGTTAGTTTCTATTGGAATTCTAACAAATTTTCCCCGCTCCTTCAGGCTTTTCTTCGGAAGCTCTCTCAGGAATGCATCTTAAAGTTTTTCCAGCAATTCTTCCTGATGATCCTCCGGGCATTTCTCCGTAAACTTCTTTCTAAAGTTCCTCCAGAAACTCTTTCTTAAGATCCACTTGGCATTTCTTCGTATATTCCTCCATTTCATAGAAAGTTCCTCCGGGAATCCCATCGAAAGTTCCTTCAGGAATTCCACCTGAAATTTCTCGGAAAATCCTTCAGGCATTTTTTCGGAAGTTCGTCCAGGAATTCTTGCGCAAGTTCCTCCAGGAATTCCTGCGCAAGTTCCGCCAGGAATTCCTTTAAAAGTTCCTCCAGGAATTTCTTCGGGATTGTTCCTCCAGGAATTCCAGGCATTGCTGGAAGTTCCATCAGGAATTGCTTCGTAAGTTCCTCCAGGAATTTCTTCGGAAGTTTCTTCAGGAATTCTTTCGCAATTTCTTCATGGAATTCATCCGGAAGTTCCTCCAGGAATTCCTTGGGAAGTTTCTCAAGGAATTTCTTGGGAAGTTTCTCAAGGTGTTCCTCCAGGAATTCCTTAGGTAATTCTTCCTAAAGATCCTCAGAGCGTTTTTTTGTAAGTTCATTCAAAAATTACTCCGTTAGTTTTCCCAGGAATTCCTTCAAATGTTCCTCCGGGTATTCCATCGGAATTTCCTCCAGGAATTCTCTGGCAAGTTCTTTCAGGAATTCCTCCAAAAGTTCCTCCAGGAATTCATTCAGTAATTCTTCCTGAAGACCCTCAGACCTTTTCTTTGTAAGTTCCCCCAAAAAATCCTCCGTTAGTTTCTCTAGGAATTCCTTCCAATATTCCTCAGGAATTCCTTCGGAAGTTCCTCAAGAATTCCTCCTAAAAATTTTCAAGTATTTCTTATTCTTCGGGCCTTTCTTCGTAAGCTTCTTTCTAAAGCTGCTCCAGAAAATCTTCCTTAAGATTAATTCCTTCCTGGAATTCGTTTGGAAGATCCTCCAGGAATTCCAGGAATTCCTTTCAAAAGCTCTACCAGCAATTCCTCTCAAAAATTCATCCAGGAATTGCTTCGGAAGTTCCTCCAGAAATTCTTCCTTAAGATCCTCTTGGTATTTCTTCGTAAGTTCCTCCATTTTATAGAAAGTTCCTCCAGGATTTTCTTCGGAAGTTCCTCCAGGGTTTCCATCGGAAGTTCCTCCAGGAATTTCTTCGAAAGTTTCTTCAGTAATCTTTCCTGAAGATCCTCCGAGCATTTCTTTGTAAGTTTTTTCCAGGGATTCCTTCGAAAGTTCCTCCAGAAATTTTTTCGAAAGTTCCTCCTGAAATTTCTTTAGGCATTTTTTTTGGAAGTTCCTCCAGGAATGCCTTCGGAAATTCCTTCGCAAGTTCTTCCAGAATTTCATCTGGAAGTTGCTCCATGAATTTTTAGGAAGTTTCTCAAGGAATTCCTCCGGAAATTCCATCAGTAATTCTTCCTGAAGATCCTCAGAGATTTCTTTGTAAGTTCCTCCAGGAATTTCTCCGTTAGTTTCTCCATGAATTTCTCCTAATGTTCCTCCTGGCATTCCATCGGAAGTTCCACGGGGAATTTCTTGGCAAGTTCTTTCAGGAATTCATTCGGAAATTCCTTAAGGAATTCATTCGGAAATTCCTTAAGGAATTCCTTCGGACGTTTCTCCAGGAGTTCCTTCTGAAGTTCCTCTTAAAGTTGTTCCAGTAATTCTTTCTGGTGATTCTCCGGGCATTTCTTCGTAAGCTTCTTTCTAAAGTTCCTCCAGAAATTATTTCTTGAGATCCTCTTGGCATTTCTTCGAATGTTCCTGCATTCCATCGAAGGTTCGTCCGGGAATTACTTCGGAAATTATTTCAGGATTTCCCTCGAAAGTTGCTCTTGGAATTCCTTCAGAAGTTCCTTCAGGAATTCCTTCGAAAATTCGTACACGAAGTCCTTCGAAAGTTCTTCCAGGAATTCCTCCGGAAGTTTCTCTAGTAAATCCTCCGGAAGTTCAAGCATTCCATCGCAAGTTCTTACGGGAATTTTTCGCAAGTTCCTTCAGGAATTTTTTTGGAAGTTTCTCCAGGAAGTTTCTCCAGGAATTCCTCCTAATGTTTCTCCGGTCATTTCATCGGAAGTTCCTCCAGGAATTCCTTCGCTAGCTCCTACAGGAACTCCATTCCATTGGGAGTTCCTATAGTTCCCTACTGCATCCTCAAAAAGAATTTCTACGCGATCCCGAAGAAATCGCTAGTAGATTTCCGAAGGAATCTCCTCTAAATTTCAAAAGGAGTTGTTAAGCCCCAAACGCAATACGACGGAACGGCGACGGAAACGGAAAACTTGACAGTTAGCCCATATATTTTTTGTCAAATTTGCCGTTTCCGTCGCCGTTCCGTTGTATTGAGTTTGGGGCTTTACTGGAGGGAATCCATACTGGATTCCCGAAAGAAACGTTACTGTAACTCCGAAGGATTTTTTACTCGATCATCGAAGGAATCCCAACTAGCAATCCCGAAGCAACCGTCACCAGATCCCCAAGGAATCTCTACTTGATTCCCAAAGGAATCTCCAATGGATTCCCGACCAAATCGCTATTGGATCCACAAGCATTCTGTTCATCAATCTCAAAAGGAACTCTGCTGAAATCTCTACTGGATCTCCGGAAGAATATGGTTTCCTGGAGGAGTTCCCTTGAATTACCAAAGGATTCTCTACGACAGGATCCCGGAGTAATCCCAACTAAATTTCCAAGGGAATAGTTGCTAGAACCCGAATGAATTCCTACTGGATCCCCGAAGGAAACCCAGCTGAAATCCCGAAGAAACCCTTACTGGATTCCCAAATGAGTTCCCATTGAATTCTTTATGGTATCAATACTGCTTTCCCGGAGTAATCCCTACTTGATTCCCGAAATAATCCCTCTTATATTAAAAAAAAAAACTTGATTCAAAAAGAGTTCCCACTGAATTCCTAAAGGAATCATCATTGGATCGTCAAATTTCCAAAATTATCATTACAGGCGAGATTACAGGATAGTTGAAAAGAAAATCTACTGGATTCCCAAAGGATTCGTTACCGTAACCTCGACGGATCGTCAAAACAATCCCTATTGAATCCTTGCAGAAATCGTTACTGGACCCTCCTGAAAAAATCATCACTGAATTCCCAAAGGAATCATTAAATATTAGATCGTCAAAGGAATCCCTAATGAATTCCTGAAATCCACTGGTAAAAGAAATTCACTGGATTAGTGGATTCCCGTTGGAGTCCTTACTGGACCGACGAAGAAATCACTTACTGGATTCCTGGAAGCCGGTATGCTCGGAAGATTTTTTTAGGATTTATTATAGCATCTGCCCAGTATTTCCAAGGCAACCCAACCAAAGTTACGCCCAGGATTCCCGAAGGAACTGATCAGAATTATCAAAGGAATCCTTCTCGTATTTCCGAAGGAGTTTTCCCAAGATTTACTACAGAAATCATTCAGGATTTCCTAAGAAGTTCGATCAGCATTTCGAAGGAATTCGTCTTGGATTCCTGAAGAAGTCCGTCCAGCATTCTCGAAACAATTCTCCAGGAATTCAAAACCAATTTCACGAAAAAAACATTGAAAGAATAACTTTAGTAAGTCCAAAAGAATAACATAAGGAATTTAGAGAATTTCTCAAGGAATTCAGATAGTATCCTGCCTTTATTTACGAGAGAAATTATCTTACAATAGAAAGAATTTAGAATTCCTAAAGAATTATTTTATTAATGCGAGAGAATTCCAAAACAATCTCCTCCAGGTATTTCAGATACTTCAGTTTTAACCTTTTTTATCCTAATTTGCAGAATTGCATCCCGGTGGAAATCCGGTTTGCGACATCTGGCGGTAAATACCATCTGAGGCGACCCCCAAAACCGAAGGAAATCCCTGGATACACGTGGGCGGACACATCCCGTGATGATCGTGACCCAAGTGACCACACGTCGATTTCATTGGGACGAGACGTTCTCCGACACAATCCAATCGGTGATGATACCTGAAATCGCGATGACGTGACTCCGTATGCCATTCCGTCCCACTACACTTGGGAATATTTTATAGATCATCAAACAACTCCGCCGGATAACCACTTATTGGCCATCGTATATATGTAATTGGCGATTTCCAAATGCGGGTGCGCAATAAAAACCGAGATTATTAATAAATGTAAAGAAAAAAAATCATTTAGAAATATATTTTTTTTTCAAATTCGAAATATAATGTAAACATTAGTAAAAAAATAAAAAGAAGAATCGAGGTATCCATATCTCCATAATTTCTAGTAAAAATCTAGGAGAACTGTAGTACCCATGTCTTTTAGATATCTCCGCGTTATCTAAGAGAACCGATATGTCAAATCCCTTTCGGTTCAAACGGTTTACTCGTCTAAAATTTGAGGTAGACACCGGTGCAAACGGTTGTTGCATTTGAGGCGGATTTGAGGTGTGACAGGTTCTAGATATCGAAGAAAAATATCTAGGAGACTCAACTTTTTGTCTCAGAGATATCGCGGAGATGTCTAGAACAAATTTCCGAGCGGGAATTGCTGAGATTGATACAGACTTCTAAAAATTGTATCTGGCATCCCTGATGCTTGACAACAAAACAGAAACAAAAATCTTGCCCGTGTGTTGGTGATGTCGGCGTGCGTGTTGGCATTTCGCCAAGCTGTCATTTTCCACCACTCGCGTGTGTTTCATTCATTCGCAATTTGGTCATCGTTCTTTTCGATCGAAGTTTTCAGACGAAAATGTGCTAGCGGAATTTTTTGTCGCAGTGGAAAGTGCTTTTATCCTCCATAAAATAAAAGTTGCTAGTGTTGGACATTTGGAAATTGAAGACCTGGTCGAAAATCGCTTCCTTCGAGTAGTTTGGAAATGAATAGCGTTACGGTGGAAGATTTGCGCCGGCTTCCGGAGACTATCAGTTTTCCTAGCGAGGAAGAAAAGGTTTTCGCCTACTGGAAGCAGGAAAAAGTGTTCGAAGCATGCCTAAAGCAATCGAAAGGAAAACCTAGGTAAGATTTTAATATGATAGCTTTTCCTCTGCTCATTATAAAATGTAAAAGATGCAAAATTCCTTCTCTAACCTTAATTTGCATTGTTGGATCAAATTTCAATAGAACTCATTGTCATAAATATGGAGCTGCATCTGATGCAATATGGATGCAGTTTACATCAATGAATTTTCTGTATTAGTTAAGTATTGTCGATTTTATGACCTTATTTGTTTTATTTAAGGTACACTTTCTACGATGGTCCTCCGTTTGCAACCGGTTTGCCCCATTACGGTCACATCCTGGCCGGGACGGTTAAGGATATCGTTACCCGCTACGCCCACCAGCAGGGATACCACGTGGAGCGTCGCTTCGGTTGGGATTGCCACGGGCTGCCGGTCGAGTACGAAATCGATAAAACACTCAACATCCGCGGTCCGGAGGATGTGGCCAAGATGGGCATCAAGGCGTACAACAACGAGTGCCGTAAGATTGTGATGCGCTACGCGGACGGTGGGAGCAAATCATCGGTCGGATGGGTCGTTGGATTGACTTTAAGAACGACTACAAGACGCTGTACCCGTGGTACATGGAATCGATCTGGTGGGTGTTCAAGCAGTTGTACGTGAAGGGACTGGTTTACCAAGGCGTCAAGGTGATGCCGTACTCGACGGCGTGCACGACGGCGCTATCGAACTTTGAGTCTGGACAGAATTACAAGGAGGTGACCGATCCGGCCGTGTTCGTGTCGTTCCCGATTTTGGGCGATAAGGATAATGTGAGTACATGCATCGATTTCCATTACATTCCAAACTGATTTTTTTAAAAAATGGTTGATGTTTTTGTGCTAGAATAAAATCACATGAAAATAAATCGTGTAACTTAAAAAATCGTCAAACTAATTTCCTGAATTAAAATCGCATCATTTTTAACTTTTTTTTTTCAGGCCGCCCTCATTGGTTGGACGACCACCCCGTGGACTCTGCCCTCAAACTTGGCATGTTGCGTTCACCCCGAGCTCGTCTATGCCCGCGTAAAGGAACTGAAAACCGGCAAGGTATACATCATGATGGAATGTCGTATTGAGTCGTTGTTTAAGGGCCCTGAAAATTACGAAATTATGGATCGGTTCCCCGGTAGCAAGATTGCCGGTCTAAAGTACGAACCATTGTTCGATTATTTCAACAAGTATGATAACGTGGCTTTCCGTGTGCTGTTGGACAATTACGTCACAGAAGAATCTGGTACCGGTGTGGTTCACCAGGCTCCGTACTTTGGCGAGGACGATTATCGCGTTTGCTTAGCTAATGGAGTGATCACGCGCGATCAAGAAATTGTCTGCCCCGTCGATCCCAGTGGGAAGTTTATGGATCCAGTATCGGATTTCAAGGGTCAGTACGTGAAAGACGCGGACAAGAACATCATCAAGTTGCTCAAAGAAAGGGGGCGATTGGTGCTGAGCAGCCAAGTTAAGCACAACTATCCATTCTGCTGGCGATCTGACACTCCACTGATCTACAAGGCCGTCCCGTCGTGGTTCGTTCGGGTCGAACATATGACTAAGCAATTGCTCAGTTGCAGCTCCCAAACCTATTGGGTTCCTGATTATGTGAAGGAGAAACGGTTTGGAAATTGGCTGCGGGATGCACGTGATTGGGCTATCAGTCGTAATCGATATTGGGGTACTCCAATTCCGCTTTGGATTTCTCCCGATGGCCAGGAGATTGTGTGCATCGGAAGCATCGAAGAGTTGGAGAAGTACTCCGGCGTCCGGGTGAACGACCTACATCGCGAAAGTATAGATCACATCGAAATTCCGTCGGCCGTGCCAGGAAACCCGCCACTGCGACGTGTTCCGGAGGTGTTCGACTGTTGGTTCGAGTCCGGTTCTATGCCGTTCGCCCAGAACCACTACCCCTTTGAGAATGCGTCTGATTTCCTGAGTAACAGTTTCCCGGCCGACTTTATTGCTGAGGGTATAGACCAGACGCGCGGTTGGTTCTACACACTGTTGGTTATTTCGACGGCTCTGTTCAACAAACCGCCGTTTAAGAATCTGAACTGTACTGGCCTGGTCCTGGCCGCTGACGGACAAAAGATGAGCAAGCGTAAGAAGAATTACCCCGATCCGATGGAGGTGGTCAACAAGTATGGTGCTGATGCGTTGCGGTTATATTTGATCAACTCGCCGGTTGTGCGAGCCGAAAATTTAAGGTGAGTCAGCTTTATGTTTGTATAATTTGCGTATTTGGCTACGTAGTAACTGTATTTAAACACAGCAACGACAGTAATCGTTAATTGATTTCTTTTGCGATTTTTCGTTATCTATTCATAATTGCTGAATTGCAGGGATTTGACAGTTGTTTTGATTTATGGAGCAGTAAAACAAATTATTATGGTTTTTTAATCGCATTGCTATGCAATGATGCTTCCATTACAGTTTCAAACTTAATGCCAACGTTTGCATTCCATTCACGTAAAACAAAACATTGGTTCTCTGGTCATTGGTCTCTAGACTAGGTTTCTCGAAATTAGGTGTTTTTTTTATTTGAGGGCTGCTAGGCACCAGCATCGTTCTGGTCTTGATAATTTGAATCTGGAAATTTTCTCGGCTTCCTAAAATAATGAATCAAATCTCGCGTGATTTGAGTCCAAATGAGAGACTCTTTCATTACGCTCTCTTTTGCTAATATCAAGGCTAGTTGAAAATTTGTTCCAATATTATCACCTCAGCACACTAGACAAAGCTATTTTCTTCAGATCGGTACTGGAAAATCCAATGTAAATGTTAGTATGGCTTTGTAATAATCTAAAAATCGAAAGAGAAAGTAAACAAAGAGAGCCTCTCTTTTGGACTTACGAAGTTTTCAAAATTCACGCGAAATGCAGTATTGCATAATTTTCTACCTACAGTACCGCATCTTGGCGCTTGCTTTTTTGCGCGATATGCAATTTTAAGTTGACTGCAAAACATTGGTATGACGAAAGCCATCTGTAAATTTCCTCAAAATACGAACTGTTTTGGAATCATAAATAATTTAATGCTAAGCAATCATGAAATGCTACATGAATCATCAGATTTTGGAAACTCTTGCACTTAATCAAATTGATTTAACATAGTTGGAAAGACTGTAAGACTAGGTTCCGATTGCGGAAAGCTTAAAAAATATGCTGCATAATAGTAAGAGGATATAACTACAGTGATCGACGAAGAAAAACGATCGAACATGTTCATATTTTCAACATTTGAAACTAAATTATCCCTAACTTAAATTTCCTTCCAATTTCAGGTTCAAAGAAGATGGCGTGAAGGACATCCTCAAAGACGTATTTTTACCGTGGTACAACGCGTTCCGTTTTCTTCTGCAAAATGCGGATCGCTTGGAAAAGGAAGAGAAGATTGTCTACCGTTACGACGTCGTGCGTCACGCGGAGAATCGTTCCGAAACCGTAATGGACGTGTGGATCACATCCTTCAAAGAATCGTTGCTCGATTTTGTTGCTAAGGAAATGAAGGCCTACCATCTGTACACGGTAGTTCCGCGGTTGACCAAATTCATCGATCAGTTGACCAACTGGTACGTGCGCATGAACCGCAAGCGTATCAAGGGCGAGTATGGCGTTGAAGACTGTCAACATGCGCTGGATACTTTGTACGACGTTCTGTTGGCGATGGTTAAAATGATGGCGCCGTTTACCCCATATTTGACCGAATATATGTTCCAGCGGCTGCGATTGCTGAACAAGGAGAAAATCGACGGAAGCGTGCACTTCCAAATGATGCCCGAATCGAACAAGAAGTACATCAACGTTCCAATCGAGCGTGCAGTTTCGAGGATGCAGGCCGTCGTCGAACTGGGTCGCGTAATGCGTGATCGCAGAACCGTCCCGATTAAATATCCGTTGACTGAGGTCATCGTTATCCATCAGAGCAAAGAATACCTTGATGACATAAAATCGTTGGAAAACTTTATTCAGGACGAGCTGAACGTGCGAAAGATTACTTTGAGTTCGGACAAGCAGAAATATGGAGTGAAGCTGCGAGCGGAACCCGATCATAAAGTCCTTGGAATTCGACTGAAGAACGATTTCAAACAGGTCCTTCAAGCGGTGAAGGCTCTGACTGATGAACAGATCAATGAGCAGGTGAAGCAGGGACATTTTACTGTACTTGGCCATCGGATTGAACTGAACGAACTTCGACTGATTTACCAGTTTGATGAAAATCAATCGAATGGACAGAACTACGAAGCTCATAGCGATAACGACGTGTTAGTGCTACTTGATATGACTCCCAATGAGGAACTGATGAAGGAAGGCGTTGCCCGTGAAATAATTAATCGCATCCAAAAGTTGAAAAAGAAGGCTAAACTAATCCCAACAGATCCGGTGCTGATTTACTACACTGTCAATAAGGACGGGGAAATCAAGAGCGTCGCAGAAAGTCATCAGGAGTTCATTGTAAACACTGTCAAGTCGCCGTTCCTACCATACGGTCCGGAAGCTGCCTCAAAACAAATTTTGATCGAAGAATCCCAGGAACTAAAGGGTGTCCAGATGAACATAGTTATTTGCTCCCCAGTGGATCGACCAATGCCAGCCAGTCCTTGGGTGAACTTGCTCCTGGACGAAAAAATCACCCCACGTTATCAGACTAAACCGTCGCGAGAAGCAACCGTACTGTTGACCAACTTCAAAGGCGACCTGCTGACCCTAGAGCAACTGAACACGGAAATCCATTCTCTATTCGGTTTGAACGACCAAGTCTACAAACTGCTTACAGCCGACGGCAAGCAGCTCGATCGAGTGGATCTCAAGCTTAATCAACAGACTGTATTTATTACACGTGAAGCCGGATTGCCCAACGGCTGGAAGTCGGCAAAAGCGCCCTCCTGCGCCTTCCGAAACGTGGAGTACAAGGGCCGCAAAACGACCCTGCTCGAGGAGAATCCCGTCGGAGTGAAATTGGACGTGGAACAGGTTATGAAAAGGGTTCTTAAGGATGCCAAGCAACTGAAGGTAAACTAAAAAGCCTCTTCTGACTGGTACTTCTGTGCTATTTTAGTAGATTGTGCTCAGTAATAGTGCAGTTATTAGTTTGTCATGAATAACTATTAGGGGCCAATTGAGTTGGTCCGTTAACGTTTATTACATTTGCTAATATAATAATTATATGTGATGCATTGCACATACTTTACCCACTCGTTCGCTGATTGATCCGAAAATGTCCGTAATTAGAACGTCTTAAGATATCTATTAGGCACCTATCTATCACACATTTTATTTGAATGCTCTTTCAGACAATATAAATATAAAGATCTGGTCCGTTGTCGAGCGGCCGTCAACAGAGCCGGCTTGAGAACTTCCTACGAACTTATTCACTATTGGTGATAGATTATTATTTATTATTTTATTTATGTATTCAGGCCGATGTGGCCTGTGCGGGGTATATAAGAGTCTTCTCCATTCGGCTCGGTCCATGGCTACACGTCGCCAACCACGCAGTCTACGGATGATCCGCAAGTCATCTTCCACCTGATCGATCCACCTTGCCCGCTGCGCACCTCGCCTTCTTGTGCCCGTCGGATCGTTGTCGAGTTCTGCCTTCTGCTGCCTGCGCTCACCTCTGTCGTCCTGGTCCTGACGCTAGCTGCGGATCGGGGGACTTCCAGCATCCGACGACA
Source organism: Armigeres subalbatus (assembly GCF_024139115.2). NCBI lineage: Eukaryota > Metazoa > Arthropoda > Insecta > Diptera > Culicidae > Armigeres > Armigeres subalbatus. The sequence continues at coordinate 101,842 of NW_026942813.1, read as the reverse complement.
GGCAAGTACAATCAAGTTTTGGTTTCTCCGACGTCTGATGCTGATCCACTTTTCAGTATCCTGCGCTCGGCAAATCGACGCGCTGATTCCCATATATGGCCTTTCTCTGGAAAGCCGAAACGCGCCGCAGAGAGTCTCAAAGGAGCCCTCAACTTCTACGACTCAGTCAAGCCTCTTGCCATCTCCGTTCATCACAGTCGCTCCGGAAGCGGGGAGAGGGTCGTCCAACAACTTGAATACGCCGAAGAACATAATTATCCGTCAGCTCAACCGAGATATGATATCGCACACCTTGCCTCTACATCCAGTACGCTCCCTGGACGCACTCATGCCGCAAGCTCTGAGGAAGCCCCTAATCCTCCCAACTCAGTCGTGCCATTCCTGCCAGCGACCAGCAGACGTCCCGGTCCTGTGCTTAGGTCAGGAGATGGGGTCTTCCGAACTCCTTATGTCGGCAAGTACTCTCAGTCAATGATTTCTTCTCTGCCTGATAGTGTTCCGATTTGCAGTGCTCCATCCGCTCCTCGCCACATGCAGTCCGACATATCCATCTACTACCAGAACGTTGGAGGAATTAACGACCTTCTGGACGAATATCGACTAGCTGTTCTGGATCAGAACTAAGACGTCATAGTGTTTACTGAAACCTGGCTTGATACTCGCACTATTTCGAGCTACGTTTTTGGAGCCGCTTATGAAGTTTTTTGCTGTGATCGCAACACGGAGTACTCCATCTTGGAAGCAAAACTGGTTGAGGACGATTCTTGCGACACCGTTGAGTAAGTATGGGTTGTTATTCAGCTTGCTGACAGGCAACTATTCCTCTGTGCTGTGTACATCCCTCCGGATCGGACTCGCGACTTGGATCTCATTGACACACACTGCCGATCTGTATCTTGTGCATTACATGGACTCCTATTCATAGCGGCTACTTCCATCCGGGCTAGAAAGCTCCACGTTCCACGCAAGTGCCGTTAAACTTCTGGATAACTACAGTATCGCAACGCTATCTCAAATCAATGGCGAGGTTAACGAGAATAATCGCTCTCTGGACCTCTGCTTTGTGAGTTGTCGTACCACGGCACCTTCCATCTGTTTGGCTCCTGCACCCTTAGTTAAAGATGTTGCTCATCACCGCCCTCTATTGATTGCCGTCGAAGATAAAGTTATGCGTGATTTCTTCAACCCCCCAGCCGTGGTGTCGTACGATTTCCATAAGGCGGACCATCGCAGTATTTCTGAAGTGCTATCAAATATGGATTGGGAACACATTCTCGATCCAGTGGACATTAATTCTGATGCAGAAACTTTTTCTCATATCATGGTGTACATCATCGACAGGCATGTCATAAAAAAGTCCGTTCAATCAGACTCTCGGATCCCATGGATGACGAATGCTCTCCGGTCGCTGAAAAGGGGCAAGAAAGCTGCACTCAGAAGTTACACGAAACACCGTACGTTGCCACTCAAATTCCACTATGTCAGACTCAACAACGAGTATAAGCGGATCAGTCGTTATCATTTCCTACGCTACCAAAGAGGGATACAGCGACGACTAAGATCTCACCCAAAGTCCTTTTGGAGCTACGTAAATGAACAGCGCAAAGATACTGGATTTCCATCGTCCATGGTATTCAAATAGTGAATCTGCAAGCACCCAACAAGGTATATGCAACCTGTTCTCAGCTACATTCGCCAGTGTGTTTGAAGACAAACAACTACCTGTTGATGTCGTGACCACCGCTGCCAGCATCGTCCCATTAGTCTTGTGTCCTTACTACAACAACGGATCGGAGCGCAAACTACCATGGAGAGATCCATTTCGCCTCCCTAGTTACGAAGACCGCTGCCAGCTGATCGACCTTTTTATGTTGCGTGTCCGTAGGGACTTAGGCAGAGCACTGACCGTCGCTGATATTATGCAAGGAAGGATCGATTGTCCAGACATTCTGCAACAAATTAACATTAACGTGCAACATCGGCCATTGCGGAATAGCATAATGATGAGACTAACCCTTCGCCGCAACAACTATGGTTTGGGCAACGCACTGAACGGGCTACAAAGAGTTTTTAATAGGGTGGCATCAGTATTTGACTACTACTTGACAAGAGATGCGCTTCGCCGTAGTTTTGTAAATGTTTTTCGACGTAGTAGCTGACGCGCATATGCTAGATAAGTGTATTCAAGTCCCATGACAATTTTATTTTTTGTTGTGATTTTACTGTTTTGTTAATTAGTTATCATTGTAGTGACCATACTAGTTTAAATCATCATTAGGATTACGAACAATCTGTTGATGTACACTATAAATAAACAGAAATACACAGAAACAATTTTAACTGGGTTACTGCTCGACATTCTGGCTATGTGCCCGGCCCACCGCAGACGTCCGATTTTCGCGGTGTGAACGATGGATGGTTCTCCCAGCAGCTCATGCAACTCGTGGTTTATTCGCCTCCTCCACGTACCGTCCTCCATCTGCACCCCACCATAGATGGAACGCAGCACTTTCCTTTCGAAAACTCCAAGTGCGCGTTGGTCCTCCACGAGCATCGTCCAGGTCTCGTGTCCGTAGAGGCACAGAGAACAGACGTTGAAGCTGAACTCGCTATGTTGTGATAACATTTTACTGTTCATTTTGAATAACTTTGGAATGTCGACGTTATTCCGTGCATAATCAGCGCTAGCGTCATCAAAAAATGTCACTGTGCGCTAGTGTCGTTATGCATGCAAGAGCATACCAGCGCCATCGTGTTGTCAAAATGAGATTGTGAGTTGCAATGTCGACGTCGGTGGCGTTGAGGTTCGGTGTGTTTGTTCACACATGTTTTGCAAGAAATTTTGTTCGAGCCTCCATGTCTGTTCTCTGTGGTAGAGGCTACCAGTCTAATGAGCGTTTTGTAGATTGCCAGTTTGGTACGGCGGCGAACTCTATTCGATCGGAGCGTCCTGCAGAGTCCAAAGTACGTACGATTTCCAGCCACTATACGTCTCCGAATTTCTCTGCTGGTATCATTGTAGGCAGTCACCAGTGAGCCCAAGTACACAAATTCTTCTATCACCTCGATTTCGTTACCACCGATGCAAACTCGCGGTGAGTGGCTCACATTGTCTTCTCTTGACCCTCTTCCTATCATGTACTTTGTCTTCGACGTGTGGATGACTAGTCCGATCCGCTTAGCTACCCTCTTCAGTCTGATGTAGGCTTCCTCCGTCCTCTCAAAGTTACGTGCCATGATATCAATGTCGTCGGCGAAACCAAATAACTGGACGGACTTCGTGAAAATCGTACCACTCGTGTCAATCCCTGCCCTTCGTATTACTCCCTCCAAAGCGATGTTAAATAGCAGGCACGAAAGACCATCACCTTGCCGTAACCCTCTACGTGTTTCGAAGGGACTCGAGAATGCCCCTGAAACTCGAACTACGCACATCACCCGATCCATCGTCGCCTTACTTACTTACTTATGGATCCTGTACACCTCCGGTGGTGCAAAGGGCCGACTTGAAAGATCTCCATCCTGAGCGTTGCCCGGCTATCGCTTTAACCTGTTGCCAGGTTAGATTTCGATCGACTTCTTTTATTTTTTTGTTGAGGCTTCGCCGCCATGAGCCTCTGGGTCTGCCTCTGCTGCGATGTCCTGCTGGGTTCCAGTCTAATGCTTGTTTACAGGTTTCGTTTCCGCCCCTACGTAGAGTGTGGCCGACCCAGTCCCACTTCCGATCCCGAATTTCTGTTGCTATCGGCCTCTGGTGATAACGACGATGGAGCTCGTTGTTTGAGATCCAGTTGTGAGGCCACCAGGCCCGAATTATATACCGCAGGCATCTGTTAATGAACACCTGCAGTCGTTGAGTGTTCTCCACTGATACACACCATGTTTCGCTAGCGTATAACAGCACAGATTTCACGTTAGAGTTGAAAATTCGTATTTTGGTGCGTTCACTTATCTGCCTGTTTTTCCAGATATTTCTCAAACTCGCAAAGGCAGCCCTTGCTTTCTTAATCCGTGCGCCTATTTCGATCTTGGTACTACCGTCTGACGCCATTTGGCTACCAAGATATTGGAAGCTTTCAACATTCTCCACTGGTTACCCGGAAGGAGGCACCGTGTTTACATCCAACTGTTTGGTTTTGTTGACGTTGATGACTAAACCTTCCGAAGAGGAGCGCTCGGCAAGGTCGTTGAGCTTACTCTGTATATCAGAGCGCCGTTGCGCGAGGAGTGCAACGTCATCAGCCAATTCGAAGTCGTTTAGGTGCTCCATGGTTATAGGCTGCCATAACAGCCCGCGGTTTGGTTCACGGTCAATCGCATCTACCAGAATCTCATCGATTACGATGAGGAACAGTAACGGTGATACAATACATCCTTGCCTCACACCAGCTACGACCCGGATAGGGTCGGACAGGACCCCATTGTGCAGCACTCTACACGAAAAGGCCTCGTACTGTGCTTCGATGAGGCCGATGATTTTCTCAGGAACCCCCTTGCGTCTCAGGGCGCCCCACATATTCTCGTGAGGTCTCGTGAGGTCCAAAATGATTCGGAGCGTGACAATATGGTCCACACAGGATCTTACGGCACGGAATCCGGCTTGCTGCCGCCGGAGAGTCGCATCGATCTTCTCCTGAATCCGGGCTAGGATAATTTTGCACAGAACTTTGAGAACGCTACACAGCAACATAATGCCTCGCCAGTTATCGCATACAGTCAGGTCACCCTTTTTGGGCAACTTCACTAAGATACCTTGCATCCAGTCGACCGGGAAAGTTGTGGTGTCCCTGATATTACGAAATAAACAATGCAGTAGTTGAGCGGATGTCATGGGGTCAGCTTTGAGCATCTCGGCTGATATGCGGTCGACCCCTGGGGCTTTATTCGATTTCATGCTTTGGATGGCTGTTTGAATCTCTAGCAGCGATGGAGCTTCGGTATTGACGCGTGTTATACGTCGGATCCTAGGCAGATCATGCCGAGGTGGTACTTGAAAAAGTTGTTCGAAGTGCTCGCACCAGCGTTTCAGCTGGTCAGTTGGGCCGGTCAATAACTGATCATTCGCGTCTTTCACAGGCATCGTTGCATTCATCTTCGCCCCGCTTAAGCGTCGTGAGATATCGTAGAGGAGGCGAATGTCCCCGGTTGCGGCGGCTCTCTCTCCTTCGTCGGCCAGAGAGTCTGCCCACGCTCGCTTGTCCCGTCGACATGAGCGTTTTACTTCCTTCTCAAGAGCCGCGTATCGTTGACGGGCTAATACTTTGGCTCCTCTGGTTTTCGATCGCTCTATCGCGGCCTTGGCTTCTCTTCGCTCCTCTATCTTCCTCCAGGTCTCATCGATGATCCATTGTTTTCTCTGGGTGCGCAGTTCGCCCAGATTGTTCTCGCTGGTGGCGATGAAGGCATTCTTGATGGCGGTCCAGTGGTCTTCCACGCTGCTACCTTCCGGAATATCTGCAGCACGCGTCTCCAGTTCTTCAACGAAGGACCGTTTCACCGTGGCATCTTCCAGTCGGCGTGTGTTGAATCGTCGTCCAAGTCTTTTCTTCTGCCGACGAATCCGCGCAATGCGCAAGCGTATTTCGCCGATGAGGAGGTGATGATCAGACGCGATATCGGCACTACGTTTATTCCGTACATCAAGAAAGCTCCGTTTCCATTTTCAACTGATGCAGATGTGGTCGATTTGATTTTTTGTAAAGCCGTCACGGGAGACCCACGTGACCTTGTGAACCGGTCGATGAGGGAAGAGCGATCCCCCGATCACCACGTCGTTATTACCACAAAATTCTGCGAACAGCTCTCCGTTTTCGCTCATTTCTCCGAGACCATGGCGTCCCATAATGCGCTCATGGTTCGAGTTGTCGGATCCGATCTTCGCATTGAAATCGCCCAAACAGATCTTGATATCACCCTTCGGAATTCTATCTACGACGGCATTGAGTTGATTGTAGAAGTTCTCTTTGTCTTGCAGATCGGCAGCATCGGTTGGCGCATAACATTGGATTACAGTAAGGTTTCGGACCCGTGTTCTAAATCTGGCAACGATTATCCTTTCACTTATAGGTTCCCACTTCATAAGCGCAGAGTGTGCCTGAGCGCTTAGTAGGAAGCCAACTCCGCGATGCCGGGGAGCGTGTTCACCTCGTAAACCAGAGTATAGCAGAACTTGTCCCGACGGCGTTCTGTGTTCTCCAAAGTTTGGCCAACGGACTTCACTCAGTCCCAGGATCTCAAGCTTCATGCGGCGTGCCTCATTGGCAAGTTGTGCCAATTTACCCTGCTGGGCTAGGGTTAAAACGTTCCATGTTCCTTTTCGTGTCTGTTGTTTCGCGCTAAGAGTCGTCGCCGTAAAATCAGTTCGTATTCTTTCATTATCGGATTCTCGAACAAATTGATGTTTCGGGAACAGTAGGTTGTTGGCCCAAGGTTCCCTATCCACCGGGATGGGGCTGCCATCTTAGGTATAGCTTCCGGGGAATAGCATTTCATACTCAGCCGCTGGATGCCAGAACAGACGCTGTTGGAGCCGCACCTCCTTGGTGGACAGACGCTCGTTCAGTCGGGTCAAATTTGTTTAGTCCCACCCAACACCAGGACTAGGCTAGTGCGCTTTGAGCGGCACACGGTCGCTTTGATAGGGCCATCGTCGCCTTGATCAACCGTATCAGTTTATCTGGAAATCCGTTTTCGTGCATTAGCTGCCATAGCTGGTCCCGATCGATTGTATCATATGCGGCTTTGAAGTCGATAAATAGATGATGTGTGGGCACGTTGTATTCGCGGCATTTCTACAATACCTGACGTATGGCGCACACCTGGTCTGTGGTAGAGCGTTCACTCATAAATCCCGCCTGGTACTGCCCCACGAACTCTCTTGCAATTGGTGTTAGTCGACAGCATAAAATTTGGAAGAGTACCTTTTAGGCGGCGTTTGGCAATGCGATTGCGCGGTAGTTGCTACAATCCAGCTTATCGCCCTTTTTGTAGATGGGACACACGTCGCCATGTTCCAAGCCTCCAATCGTGATCCTTTATTCGTCGCCTAGGTCGTTGCCGATTGTATCGAGTCGTATTATCTTCTATGTCGTTCGTAATAGTTGTTTTTAAATGCGGCTTATTGGGCCTGCGCAAACCTCCTGTCTCATCGGAGGGCTGTCGTGTCAGGGCTGTTTAGCGTCCAACCTAACACCAGGACTTGGGCTTGTGCGCTTTGAGCGGCACACGGTCGCTTTGGCGGAGCCTACTTGCGGATTCATGCAGCTTTTTATAGAGGTTTAACAGGGCCCACTGTCAATCCCCACCACATCCTAGGCAGGCGCCACAACTCACAGATGGTCTGGGTAGGGATCGTCAAGCCCTTGGACATAGTCCCTGCTGCCCCCAAAGGGTATCGTGGACTGGAGAAAACAAACCTGATATTATTCTTGTTCGCGTATCGTTCACACTCCAATGAATCAAATGGGATGTTATCACTTCGAAAACCTATCGAATAATATGCATACGCTTCGCATTGTTTTGTCCTGAAGTCGTTCAGAACAAACAAAACCAGAGTATGCGTCAATCAGCACCAACCAATCATGACCACCATATTCGTAAATATCCGTAGACACCTTCTGGAAAGGATACTCTGGCGAATCGTCCTGTAACAGCGGCTCTTTGGGATTGTTGCGCTGGAATTTTTCACACGTTGTACAAGTTTTGACCACCTCTGAAATATCATTGGACATTCCAGGCCAGAAGAACTGCATTGCCCTCGCAAGAGTTTTTTTTTCTATTCCAAGATGCGGTGCATGGAGCCACTTACAAATTAAGGCTTGTTATTTTGTTGAGATAATCAGCCGATGATCCTTGAAGAGTAAGCCGTTCTCATAATGAAGTTCATCACGATATTTATAGAATAATTGACTGAGATCATCTAGCTTGTGATACGATGGCCAACCTTGTTCGATGTAGTGAACAATGCGCATGTAACGTTCATCTTGTTTGAGGATGTCTAATAGAGGTTCATATTGTCTTCGGACATGCACGCTTGTTACACGAGAGAATGCACTACACCTTCCAACTGAACATCAACTTCTTCAATCTCTGGCAAAGGAGCTCTGGATAAACAATCAGCGACAAGCATATCTTTTCCCGCAGTGTACACAACTGACAATCCATGATACTTAAGGAGTTTTAGAAACATTCACTGTAGGCGTGAGGACACATCGTCAATGTCCCGTTTAATAAGGGTCTCAAGTGGCTTGTGATCAGATTGTACCTTGAATTCTCGTCCATACAGAAAATAGTGAAACCGTGAACAGGCAAACACGACAGCAAGTAGCTCTTTTTCTATTTGCGCCCATTTTTGTTCACTACGAGACAGAGTTCGTGACGCAAAGGCTACTGGTCCATGATCCTGAAGCAGAACACACCCGAGTCCATCCTTCGAACTATCTGTTTGTACCGTACATGGCTTTGTCGGGTCAAACATTGCAAGCACTGGTGCTTTTGTTATGGATGAGAGAATATTTTTCAGTTCCCTATCATGTTCGGAAGTCCATAACCATTCTACTCCTTGGTGTGTAAGCTGGCGTAGATTCGCTGTACGTTGTGATAGGTTCGGAAAGAATTTTGGTAAGTACTTCAACAAACCAAGAAGCTGGAGAACCTCGGGTACACATTTTGGCTTCGGCATTTGAGTAATTGCTCGAATATCCTTATCCAAAGGCTGTATCATTCCATTACCGATTATGCTACCCATGAACTTCACTTGTGGTAATCGGAATTGTAGCTTGTCTGGATTAAACTTCACACCATGTTGCCGTGCACTTTCAAGAACTATTGACAAAATTCGGTTATGGTCCTCCTCATCAACACCCGCAATCGTCAGGTCATCCAAGTAGATCTCAACACCGTCTATGTCACCGAATATCTGGACCATTCGACGTTGGAACATTTCTGGAGCATTATTCAGCCCAAATGGAACACGATTCCACCGAAAACGACCAAAGGGTGTCATGAATGTTGTTAAATTAGAACTACTTAAATCTAGTTCCGTTTGCAAGAATCATTGAGCTTGTTCGAAATAAAAGAAACACATCCGCTACCTTTATGCAGTGCACATAATATAGTTTTCATTTTATTGTGCTAAAGATATATTTCATAATTAGGACTCAGTTTAGGAAACAATCGGATTCTTTCCCCACAGATACTGTAATACGATGCCGCTCTCCCCTTTTAGATTGTAGCTGTCCACGTCGATCCATGCACTGAAACATTATAATTGATTATTACTCTGCTTAAAAAAACAATTAATAGACAAACTTACTTGTCCGAAGTAGTGACTTTGTTGGACGATACCACGACTTGCATACGTTGATCCACATGCTCGTACAAATTTGACAAGCCCAGTTCCACCGCTTCCGTTCCGAAGTTGAGTGCAACGACAACGTAGCCCACTTTGTCGACCTTCCTCTTGTATGCGAGCAGATTTTTGCCGGACACTTTAATGTCGATGTCTCCTTCGGCCAAGATTTGGCGCTTACGGTATTTGGTCAGCTTTTGAAGATCTTCAGATGGCTTTTGCGGGCCATGTCTTGAGCTTTAACGTTGAGCGTCTTGTAGTTATCGGCAGCTGGAAGCCAAGTTTTGGCTGCTGATGAGAATCCTGCGTTCTTTGCTGTATTCCACTGCATTGGCGTGCGAACTGGATCTCTTGAATAAGCTGTGAATGTGGTCTCACTCGAACGGCACGCGGCCGGATCCTTGGTCTCATTCAAGGAATGTATTGATCTAACATTCCGATTTCCTCACCGTAGTAAGTGACGGCAATATCCGGTAGCGTTTGAAGGGCGATGTTGTACAAATCGATCTTGTTTTCACCTAGACGGGACCCAATGCGGCTGTTGTCATGATTTCCTAGAACCCAGTTGGATCGTTTGTTGGCCGGTTTGGCGTCCAACCAACGCTTAACGTATTTTGCGAAGTCGGCTGCGTTACTCGTATCGCGAATGTTACTTATCAACTCAAAGTTGAAAGGAATGTGGGATCCATTGACAGTGGAATTTCCGAAGAACTCAATGATCTTCTCAAGCTGGAATATCCTTCCGTCATCATGATTCGAGTTCTATTGTCCTTTTGAGTGTATTCGTCCAAAACCGCACGCCACTGATATACCAAGTCGTACGTTTCCGGTTGATCAAAGGTTTGCGAATGAATCAAATAGGCGGGATTCTCTGGGTCGTCTGTAGTTCCGCTCGGTTGTTCATCTATGTAACGTCCATTTTGCTCCACACTCTCGAACAGGTAGGGTACGGCATCGATTCTGAATCCCGATACACCTCGATCTAACCAGTAGCGTAATATGTTTTTCATTTCTTCCACTACGGCTGGATTGCGGTAATTCAGATCAGGTTGCTCTTTCAAGAACTGGTGCAAATAGAACTCCTGTCGTTGTTCATTCCATTCCCAAGCCGAGCCTCGGAAGACGCTGATCCAATTTGAGGGCGGTACCTTCGTGCCGTCCGGTCCGTCTACACCTGGGTGCCAAATGTAAAAATCCCTGTATGTTGTATCGTTTTGTACGGACTTGATAAAGTGTTCGTGACGATCACTGGTGTGATTCGGGACGAAATCCAAAATTAGATGCAAACCCAACTGTTTGCACTTATCCGACAATCGTTGAAAGGCTGCCAGGTCTCCGTACTCCGGTTGCACCTCGCGAAAGTTCGATATGTCGTATCCAAAATCGGCCATCGGAGATGCAAAAATTGGCGACAACCAAATTCCGTCCATGCCTAAATCTTTCAGGTATTCCAGCTTCTCAGTGACTCCTAGAGATTTTTTTTTGTATTGTATTGTATTAGATGCTTCAAGGTTTCTAGCACTGGCTCTTGACTTACCATCCAAATCCCCAATACCGTCGCCATCGGAGTCCTTGAAGGATCGAGGGTAAACTTGGTAAAAGTTCCCGTGCTCCCACCAGTCCAGCGCAGTGGTCCAACCTGCTATCAGGGTAGTGAGTAGTGGTAAAAAGATTTTCATTTTTCCTGTTACGATCACTCCATGCCAAGATGAAGTGATATCGTGTGAAGCATGTAGATCGAGTCGATGGTTTTATATACTTCCTAGAAGCAAAATGTTTTCAGATATTCAAATGAAAAGCAATTTTGCTTGCATAAGTATAGAATGTAAGCAAACATATTTGAATTAATGAATATCCATAATGAGTTCACATTTGTTTGAATTTATTTCGAATGATTAACATTCTGTACTGGAGATCGTGACTCGCTGAAAATGATTTTTTATCAACTTGCTAGGTAGGTATATTTCTGGTTGTTTACGCAGATGTTCGTTCTTTTGGATTGTTGCGGCTTTTCTGTATTATAGTTTATTGACTGATTATGCATTGAAGTTTTGTATGGAACATCATTAAGGTTTTACTAAATTCATATCCGCCTTATTCTCAATTAGTTGTTACTTAATTATTAGTTACACTTGGGTCGCTTTTTGCGTGGATAGCTTGTATTAATTTCTCGGTTCATTTCAACTTCTACAAAAATTTAAAATCCGTCTTATTTTTCTTTAATTTTGTAGTGGAGCTTTTCGTGGGGTTGACCTAATGCTCCATTACATCTTCTTATTCTTCATCTTTTTTCATGGTTCTAGATTCCAACTAGAACTTGCCTGTTTTTCATTCTTAGTAATCTATTAGCTTTTCCTCAGTTAATAATTGAAAGCCTTCTATGCCCGCCATTACATGAGTATGTATCTTGATTGATACACTATGCCCAGGGAGTCGAGAATGTTTCCTACCCGATTTGTGTTTCATTATAACCAAATGCCAAAACTAAGCACAACCAAATCGCGTAAAAATGACCCCGAGCTGCTCAGGGCTCCCTCTATAGGGTGGGGCAAAATAATCCGCGTTTACTTTTTAGTCATAACTTTATTATTTTACTTACATCATACTTCTGTGGCTACAGCTCCTCGACGAACCTACGCCGAATGGAGTATCCTGCGCCACTGGACTCGATACCGGGCCAACCTCTTCTACTGCAAAAAGCCATCGTGTACATGGCCTTCCACGAAGCCTACGGCATCTTTCGGGTTCTCTACTGAACATTATCTTTGCTTGGCGCTCTTCAGACATACGAACAACGTGTCTAGCTCACCGTAGTCTGTCGTGTTGTATCAGCTTAACGATATCCAGCCCTTTATAAACCTGGTATACCTCAGCCCTCCTTAGCCGTGCGGTAAGACGCGCGGCTACAAAGCAAGACCATGCTGAGGGTGGCTGGGTTCGATTCCCGGTGCCGGTCTAGGTAATTTTCGGACTGGAAATTGTCTCGACTTCTCTGGGCATAAAAGTATCATCGCGTTAGCCGCATGGTATACAAATGCAAAAATGGTAACTTGGCTTAGAAACCTCACAGTTAATAACCGTGGAAGTGCTTAATGAACACTAAGCTGCGAGGCGGCTCTGTCCCAGTGTGGGGATGTAATGACAATAAGAAGAAGAAGAAGATACCTCGGAGATAGACCCCATCTCGCGGTCCTTAGCCTCTTACCCAGCCAATCCTATCCCTACTTCTTCGTGGCGCTGGCCGGGAGAAACCTTAGGGAAGATCGGGTAACCAACCCCGGTGGGAGCTATGGTCGTATGCTGACAGGGAAGAGGGAGGTCGCTCCTCTCCGTGCAAATCTTACTGAGCGTCTGTTTTCCATGTTAGGGCCGACTAATCATCGTTCGAGTGCCAGCGAGGGACTATAAGAGAAACTGTGCACCATGCACACTTAAATTTTTTCGCCGAGATCTCAGCATTTTTTGTTTATTTTCCCGAGGTGGGCACCGCCGAGTTTCAGCAAACATTATTTTTGCCGAGATATCAGTAAAAGTGACGTTTCAGTTGCTGAGATACAGCAAATATTTTACTGAGAATCAGTAATAAACGAAATTTTCTGCCGAAGTTCAGTTTTGAAATTTACTGAGCTACAGCGGTGCCCATTTTTGCCGAGCTCGAAATAGAAAAAGTTAGTGTGTGGTCCACCAGAAACAAGGAGGATTGGTCCTCCGGAAATTTAGGGGGGTTTGGTGTCAGGCTCTGCCCTACTCGCCGATGTGCTCAAGGACCGTGGATTCGGCATCGTAGCGCTGCAGGAGGTTTGTTGGAAGGGATCAATGTTGCGGCAACACACACGAGCTGGGAGGAGCTTTCATAGATTGAGAGAATGTGCAGGTTGAGGATCAAAGGCCGGTTCTTCAACTTCAGCATAATCAACGTCCATAGCCCACACTACGGAAGCACTGATGATGATAAAGACGGATTCTACGCGCAGCTGGAACGAGAGTACGACAGTTGCCCAAGCCACGACGTCGAAATCATCATAGGAAATTTGAACGCTCAGGTTGGCCAAGAGGAGGAGTTTAGACCGACTGTTGGGAAGTTCAGCGCTCACGAACGAAATTTACGAACGAACGAAAACGGCCTACGACTAATTGATTTCGCCGCCTCCAAGAATATGGCCATTCGCAGCGCCTACTTCCAACACAGCCTTCCGTATCGGTACACCTGGAGATCACCACTGCAGACAGAATCACAAATCGACCACGTTCTGATTGATGGACTTCTCCGTCATTATCGACGTCAGGACATATCGTGAAGCTAACATCGGCTCTGACCACTATCTGGTGATGGTTAAACTGCGCCCGCGGTACGACCTAGAGGGACTGAAGCAACCTGATGTCGCCACTGCATACGCGCAATATCTCGAGGCAGCGTTGCCGGAAGTGAGTGAGCTCGATGGGGCCCCTCTTTAGGAGTGCTGGAATACAGTCAAGGCAGCCATTAACGACGCAGCGGAGAACAACGTCGGGTATGTGGGACGAAGTCGACGAAACGATTGGTTCGACGAAGAGTGCAGACAGATTCTGGAGGAGAAGGACGCAGCGCGGGCGATCGCGCTGCAGCAAGGTACCCGGCAGAACGGAAGACGGAAGCGGAGATAGCAGACCCGCCTTTTTCAGGAGAGAAGCGGAGTGCGAGGAGATGGACATGGAACAGTTGTGCTTTATCAAGAAACACAGAAGTTCTATCTGAAGCTCAACGCCTCCCGCAAAGGTTTCATGCCGCGAGTCGAAATATGCAAGGATTAGGATGAGAGCATCTTGGACGGACAAACGTGTGGTGATCTAAAGGTAGAAGCAGCACTACGAGGATCATTTGAATGGCGCTGAGAGTACAGGCAGTGAAAATCAAGGCAGCGGAGGAGATGACTACGTCAGTTTAGCGGACGATGGAAGCTCACCAGCCCCCAACTTAAGGTATTTTAAGGATGACATCCAACAGCCAAATACCAATAAAGCAGCTGGTAAGGATGGTAACGGAGCTCAGTTCATCAAAATGGGCCCGGAAAAGCTGGCCACTTGCCTGCCCAAACTGAAAGTCAGAATCTGGGAAATTGAACATCTACCGGAGGAGGAAGGAAGGGGTTATATGCCCCCCCCCCCCTAGAAAGTGATATCCCAGATCATTTTCCGTCGTCTGTCACCATTAGTGAATGAGTTCGTGGGAAGTTATCAAGCCGGCTTCGTTGACGGCCGCTCGGCAACGGACCAGATCTTTACTGTTCGACAAATCCTTTAAAAATGTTGTGAATACCAGATTCCAATGCACTATCTGTTCATTGATTTCAAGGCGGCATACGACAGTGTAGACCACGTAGAACTATGGAAACTTATGGAAGAGAACACCTTTCCTGGGAGCTTACCAGACTGATCAAAGCATTGCGCTAGAACAGCGGTTCTCAACCTGGGGTACATGTACCCTCAGGGGTACCTTCGCTGACCCAGGGGGTTCCTCAGAAGAAAATTCGTAATGGCGGAGGTATTACTAAAGTTTTATTAATTCTATAAATTTATATTGGAAGACTTTGTATTGTACATAATATGCATAGCCCTCCTTAGCCGTGCGGTAAGACGCGCGGCTACAAAGTAAGACCATGCTGAGGGTGGCTGGGTTCGATTCCCGGTGCCGGTCTAGGCAATTTTTGGATTGGAAATTGTCTCGATTTCCCTGGGCATATAAGTATCATCGTGTTAGCCTCATGATATACGAATGCAAAAATGGTAACTTGGCTTAGAAACCCCGCAGTTAATAACTGTGGAAGTGCGTAATGAACACTAAGCTGTGAGGCGGCTCTGTCCCAGTGTGGGGATGTAATGCCAATATGAAGAAGAGGAAGAAGAAGAAAAAAAAATTTAGTGGTTGGATTTTGAATAACTTGTTTCAAAAAAATCTAAAAAATCAGAAAATGTTTTTAGGTTAAAAATATTAACTTAAATGGTTAAAAAAGTCAAAATTTCACCGATGAAATATTTTAATCGACACAGATCCTTAAACTAGAGGTCAAAAACTATGATCTAATGCCTTCACATCCGAGGTGCATTCACTTTGCATAATAGTTGCCTTCAAACATAGCGTGTTACATCATCCACTGACTGGCAGCTTATTGTTCATTAAGCTCTTCCACAGTTAATGACTGCAAGGTTTATAAGGGAATTGACCATTTTTGCATTCGTATATCATGAGGCTAACCCGATGATACTTTTATGCCCAGGGACAATTTTCAACCCGAAAATTTCCTAGACCGGACCGAGAATCGAAGCCAGCCAACCTCAGCATGATCTTGTTGTTCGCCATCATATGATGACACAATGTGATTTAATAATTATAAATAGCAATACTTCCACAACACAACCAGTTATAACATTGTTTTTTTTTTAATAACATAATTCACAGTATTTTAGCCCTCGCTGCGCTAACCGGAGCTATGGCGTAGTTGACTTTTTACTTCTACGAGATAATCGGCTACTCTTATTCAACCTCATCGTGAGTACAACATGTGATAGATTTAGTTCGGAAAAGGTATTGGAAAGTAACCGCCCTTTAAGTGGGGTTTGATCCCACGACCCCAGTCGTGGATCAAACCCCACCGAAGGGGCGGTAACCCTCCAATACCTTTTCCGAACTAAATCTATCACATGTTGTACATATGCATAATCAAGTTTCAGACATAGTAATTAATTTCCACTGCCGGGTGGCTTAATACCCGGCATATAGGCAATTAACTTTGAATGTACTCATCGTGAGGTTAAATAAGAGTGGGGTTATGAATATGTGTTTTACTTAGTTTTTCAACAATCTTCCACCTATATGGATTTGCATTATACTTTTTTTTTTTACAATGTACTTTGTGTTTGTGACCTATATGGATTCGTATTATGCGTTTTTCAAAGTGTAATCTGTGTTTCGTCTTTGATGTTTGGCTTTAGCTACTCTTGTTTAATCTCAACTTGAGGTTAAATAAGGGTGGGGTTATAAAAATGTTTGTTTACTAAGTTTTTTTTTTCAACAAATTGTCACCTAGGGGGAAAGACGGCTTTGGCAGCTTTTGTTCTATTATTGGCAGGGGGGTTTTTGTCGACCAAATTTTATGAAATTTGGCCACAATATTCTTTGATTTGTTCTTCGTTCTCTGTGTTTCGTTCTTGAGGTTCGGGTTCGGCTACTCTTGTTCAATCTCAACGTGAGGTTCAATAAGAATGAGGTTATGAATATGTGTTTTACTTAGTTTTCAACAAATAGCCACCTATATGGATTCGCAGTTTGCGATTTTTACAGTGTACTTTGTGATTGTCACCTATATGGATTCGCATCATGCGTTTTTCACAGTGCACTCTGTGTTTCGTCTTTGACGTTCGTCCATTGTTACATCCTCTGTGTTTTTGTGACACCTCTCTTTAGTCCCTAGCTGAATGCGTGTGAGTCTACATAATTGGCTTTCCTATAAATGGTTCAATTCTCCTTTCCAACTTCACTTCCTCTTCCTTTCCCCTTTTCACTTCCTTTTCCGTCAGGTAAATGATGAGAAAGGCCAGTGAAGGCGATGGCACAAATCTCCCAAATTGAGGGGAACGTACCTCCTGAACCGACGTTCTGATACCTGATACCTGATATGGTCTTGTTGTTCGACATTATATGATAACACAATGTGATATAATAATTATAAATAGCAATACTTCTAACACAACCAGCGCTAACTTTGTTCTTTTCAATAACATAATTTGCTTTTATTTCAGTTTTAAATTTTTATTTTCATTACTTTTCATGTAATGTAACACATTGAGTTAAAGTGTTGTTCAATTGAAAACATATTCAGTAGCGTTTTTGTTGAATCTAGAAGAAATTTTGGTATAATTTATGTTATTTCAACAAATTTTATAACGGTTTAGGGTCATTTGGCCGAATGTCGTTTGGTCGAATGCCATTTGGCCGAAAGGGTCGTTTGGCCGAACGCCAATAGGCGGATTCGAGAAGGATCCAGTGGTAGAGTGCGCTGCGAGAGTTTGGGAGAAAAGTCGTCAGAAGCGATTATTTACATTCAAAATCAAATTTTCTCCATCAAATTTACTTCACTTTTTGGTATATAGTCTCATGTTTTCCACTGGCAATGGCTTCTTAAAGTCTTTAAGCAGCTGTTGAAAACAAATCCCACCCAATTTTTATTATTTATTCAGACTAAGGCCGAAGTGGCCTGTGCGGTATATAAGAGTCTTCTCCATTCGGCTCGGTCCATGGCTACACGTCGCCAACCACGCAGTCTACGGAGGGTCCGCAAGTCATCTTCCACCTTATCGATCCACCTTGCCCGCTGCGCACCTCGCCTTCTTGTGCCCGTCGGATCGTTGTCGAGAACCATTTTCACCGGGTTACTGTCCGACATTCTGGCTACGTGCCCGGCCCATCGCAGTCGTCCGATTTTCGCGGTGTGAACGATGGATGGTTCTCCCAACAGCTGATGCAATTCGTGGTTCATTCGCCTCCTCCACGTACCGTCCGCCATCTGCACCCCACCATAGATGGTACGCAGCACTTTCCTTTCGAAAACTCCAAGTGCGCGTTGGTCCTCCACGAGCATCGTCCAGGTCTCGTGTCCGTAGAGGACTACCGGTCTAATTAGCGTTTTGTAGATTGTCAGTTTGGTACGGCGGCGAACTCTATTCGATCGGAGCGTCTTGCGGAGTCCAAAGTACAAACGATTTCCAGCCACTATGCGTCTCCGAATTTCTCTGCTGGTGTCATTTTCGGCAGTCACCAGTGAGCCCAAGTACACAAATTCTTCTACCACCTCGATTTCGTCACCACCGATGCAAACTCGCGGTGGGTGGCTCACATTGTCTTCTCTTGAACCTCTTCCTATCATGTACTTCGTCTTCGACGTGTTGATGACTAGTCCGATCCGCTTAGCTTCCCTCTTCAGTCTGATGTAGGCTTCCTCCATCTTCTCAAAGTTACGTGCCATAATATCTATGTCGTCAGCGAAACCAAATAGCTGGACGGACTTATTGAAAATTGTACCACTCGTGTTAATCCCTGCTCTTCGTATTACACCTTCCAAAGCGACGTTGAATAGCAAACACGAAAGACCATCACCTTGCCGTAACCCTCTGCGGGTTTCGAAGGGACTCGAGAATGCCCCTGAAACTCGAACTACGCACATCACCCGATCCATCGTCGCTTTGATCAACCGTGTCAGTTTATCCGGAAAACCGTGTTCGTGCATTAGCTGCCATAGCTGGTCCCGATCGATTGTATCATATGCGGCTTTGAAGTCGATGAATAGATGATGTGTGGGCACGTTGTATTCGCGGCATTTCTGCAGTACTTGGCGAATGGCAAACACCTGGTCCGTGGTGGAGCGTTCGCCCATAAAACCCGCCTGGTACTGCCCCACGAACTCCCTTGCAGTTGGTGCTAGTCGACGGCATAAAATTTGGGAGAGTACCTTGTAGGCGGCGTTCAGCAATGTGATTGCGCGGTAGTTGCTACAATCTTGCTTATCGCCCTTTTTGTAGATGGGACACACGACACCTTCCATCCACTCCTGCGGCAAAACTTCCTCCTCCCAAATCTTGGTAATGACCCAGTGCAGCGCTCTAGCCAGTGCCACACCACCGTGTTTAAATAGCCCCAGGGGCTTTGTTGTTCTTCAGCCGGCCAATCTCCTCCTGGATTTCCTGGAGATCCGGAGCCGGTAAAATTATGTCCTGCGCGCGTTCTCCCAGGTCCATCACCATACCGCCATCTTCGTCTGCCACATCGCCATTCAGGTGTTCTTCGTAGTGCTGCCGCCACCTTTGGATCACCTCACGCTCGTTCGTAAGAAGGTTCCCGTTTATGTCCTTGCACATATCAGGCTGTGGCACGTGGCCCTTACGTGAACGGTTTAACTTCTCATAAAACTTTCGTGCGTTATTAGCGCGGTACAGTTCATCCGTCTCTTCACGGTCTCGATCTTCCTGCTGGCGCTTTTTCCTCCGGAAAATCGAGTTTTGTCTGTTCCGCGCCCGTTTGTATCGTGCCTCGTTCGCCCTCGTGCGGTGTTGCAGCAATCTCGCCCATGCTGCATTCTTCTCCTCAACTAACTGCTCACATTCGCCGTCATACCAGTCGTTTCTTTGATCCGGAGCCACCGTGCCTAGTGCAGCGGTTGCGGTGCTTCCAATGGCGGATCGAATATCTCTCCAGCCATCTTCAAGAGATGCTGCGCCTAGCTGCTCTTCCGTTGGGAGTGCCACTTCCAGCTGCTGCGCGTAGTCTTGGGCTAGTCTACCGTCTTGTAGCCGCCCAATGTTAAGCCGCGGCGTCCGACTTCGATGCGTGTTGTACACCGGCGAGAGTTTTGAGCGCAGGTATACTGCAACGAGGTAGTGGTCGGTGTGAGGTGCATACCCGTCTCATTACCTCAGTTTCCTTACCCTTGTTGATACAACACAAAGTCATCTTTATTCTGTTGGTATCACTGACTGTCGCAAGTCGATCGCGAGCAAGCTGAGGAAAACCATGTCGCCGGCCGGCATCGCCCGACCCGGCATCAGCCAGCAGTGAATGGGCGCAAGCGACGCGTCCAGAGCAGTCATACCAATTTGGAGCGTAAATAGCGAATTGTTACGCTAGCATATTTACATTGGCGATCCTGCCAGTTTATTTTTTTGAGTAAGTTGAGGTAGAAAATGTAGGAATGAAAATATTTGTAAGTGTAATTTGAGTGTGAGCAAAAAAAACTGGTTCTATTCGATGCGAGTCAAAAGCGGAATTGGGTAAGATCTGAGAGGTAAGATGCTTGTGGAATAGGAAAAGAGTGAAAACTCGAATTTGAAAAATCATTTTGAATGGTAAGGAAAACCATTCGGGAGGTAAAGAAAATCTCCTCATCGGTAATGAAAACCGATGGAAAAGAAACATTTCAAATGGTAATGAAAACCATTTGGGAGGTAATGAAAACCTCTTCATCGGTAATGAAAACCGATGAAAAAAAAATCATTTTGAATGGTAAGGAAAACCATTCGGGAGGTAAAGAAAATCTCCTCATCGGTAATGAAAACCGATGGAAAAGAAACATTTCAAATGGTAATGAAAACCATTTGGGAGGTAATGAAAACCTCTTCATCGGTAATGAAAACCGATGAAAAAAAAATCATTTTGAATGGTAAGGAAAACCATTCGGGAGGTAAAGAAAATCTCCTCATCGGTAATGAAAACCGATGGAAAAGAAACATTTCAAATGGTAATGAAAACCATTTGGGAGGTAATGAAAACCTCTTCATCGGTAATGAAAACCGATGAAAAAAAAAATCATTTTGAATGGTAAGGACGGTAATGAAAACCGATTGGTAAAAACAGTTCGAATGGTAGTGAAAACCATTCGGAAGGTAAGGAAAACCTTTCAGGAGGTAATAAAAACCTCCTTATCGGTATTGAAAACCAAATCGAGTCAAGTACGAGACACTGAAGACGACCTCATAGTTGAGGTCGAAACACGTATCTGTAAAGATAACTAATCTTAGTGGAATTAAATGGAAAGTATTAAACTCGTTTTGGACGGTTGAATGAAAACCTTTTAAAAAAGGAAACATTTAGAACTGTCGTGAAAACCATACATGCGGCATTAACTACTGAATCAGTTATAGAATCTTAAGTAGACGGAAAAACATTTATGGCAATGAAAACTAATCTGGAAATGAAGAAGGCCCCCTGATCGGTAATGAAAACCGGAGAAAAAAAAAAACATTTTGTATGGTAATAAAAACCATTTGGGAAATATAGAAAACCTTTTGATCGGTAAAGACAAACTATATGGATGGCACACTGCTATGCTTCTGGTCCCAGCATAAAATACACGATGTTATTTTGCTGTAGGCGTAAATTTCTGACACTACTATTACCAAAAATTCAGTTTATTTCACACTGTACCAACAATGTGGTATTGATAGATGGTTTGAGGATTGGGAATCAAACATATTTTTTGCCATGAAATACGTAGCACATAGCATCCCAGAAAATTAGACCCGGAACACCCCAGAGATGTTGGCCTACACTCGTTCCCATTGGAGGGATTTGCGATGCCAGTAGGATGATACAACCGGTAAAAATTCAAAAAAAGTGTTTTTAGTGAGAACCATTCAAAGGAAATCCTCTCGATCGGTGATGAAAATCAATGAATAATTTTTATATACATGCAAAAACAAAATGACGGGCAATGAGTGCTTTTTTTTTGTTCTCCGCTAATTTTTTTTTTTACTACGGCAGTGCCAACACCAAGCGAAAATAATCTCTTAAAGTATGGTATTGTGTAGCTGAAGCCACTTTCATTAAATGGTAGAAAGAACTATTTGGTTGGTTATGGAAACCCAAGGGACTGAAAAGAAACACAAAAAGGCTCGATAAAACTTAGCTAATTGCAAATTTGTGTCTGGAAATGTTAATTGCCGAAAATTAGCACTTACTACATACAAGCCAATCGCCCAAAATAAGCAGATGAATTAGGGTATACCTGGGTGGGGTATACCATACAGAAAGCGGGTACTAAAAATGATGTTGAGTGGAATGACATTGTACCGCGGATAACAGGCGTTTCACCTTCCTGTGGAAACCATTTACATAGTTCATTCAGCTCCAAATTGTTAAGTCCGTGATGCGTTGAAGCTTTAGATATAACACGATAACATAACACGAAAGCTTGCATTTAAATGGCTGATAGTAGAAATACTAGATTAAGAAGTAGGTAGAGACGATATCTTGTTTCCAATCGAAACGTCAAAAGCGGTTGCAATCCGGCTTGTTGACATTTGTAACTTAAGCACAAGAAGCACGCTAACCTGAACCTACCCTGAGTGACATCAAAGTGACACAGATTCAGCAAAACCGTGGTTACTCTAGTTTGGGTTCGGGTATCTTAACTCAAATCTGGGTAACAGTACCAGCGAAAAAATCTGGGTAACCGGTACCCAGCTCTTTTCGCTTCAGAATATTGTTATTGCATAAAAAATGTTTTAAAAAATACAGTTTCCCGCAATGTATGTCATTTTCCGGCTGTGCTGACAATGCTCCGCCATGATAAATTTAACCATTCCTACCTTATATTTGCTGCATTTAACGAAAAAAGTTACAACATTTTCTCCGGCTGCAACGTCGGCGCCATGTTGCTATATCCGAAAATATTTAAGTCCTCAGTTACCCAGATTTCGGGTCCGTCGGAATCAGATCCATTTTGTTGACATACCCAGATTTTGACAACTGCTAATATCATAAAAATCCGGGTACAAATGACCCAGCGACTGAGTTATTTCGGTTTAGCGTGAGTAAACTTAAAGTTCGACAGCAGGCTACTGACATCCTATTGTTTAGCCCATCACCAGATCGTAGCCAGGATGTCCTGCCCGAGCAACACACATGTTGTAAATCAGTCTATTATACTCATATACGACTAAATTTGGTCATATATGAGTTATTTCAACCAAATCAATGTGAATTGTGCTGCTAGGGTGGGCTATATTTTTTTTCATACTGCATTTCAATGATGACAGCGGTCTATGTCTATTGATGATGATGACACCGAGCTTGTCACCGGCTCGTTCGACAGCTTTCACTTTGCTGTTCTCTGGTTATAGGGTTGCTAGCAGATAATTGCCAAAGAATTTTATACATTTGTTGGAATGAGGTTGCCAATCAATTAATGAAACGTGTCCGTACTTGTGATGTTCAGCCAGACATCTAGAAATTGGCGAAACATTGGCATTAGATACCTGACTGTCTTGTAAAGGGATGATGCTCGGACAAAGAATGCTCTGAAATCTTCAAGTTCAACACATCGCATGGGCAGGCGAATGTCTTTAAATAAGAACAGCAATGAACAGCTACGAAAATAAAATATTGGATTCGTGATTGAAAGATAACTAATGGGTTGTCCTTAGAAACGCAAAAAGGTCCTAAATAAGCATTTACTCATCCTAACATTTATATCAATCAATGTTTGCACGTCGCGGGATTTTTTTTTTAGACGTCTGATATTAATATTATGTCAATAAATTGAACCGCGGATATTTTTTATAGAGGAGAAGGAGAATGTGAGGTGCATACCAGTCTTATTACCTCAGTTTCCTTACCCTTGTTGATACAACACAAAGTCATCTTTATTCTGTTGGTATCACTGACTGTCGCAAGTCGATCGCGAGCAAGCTGAGGAAAACCATGTCGCCGGCCGGCATCGCCCGACCCAGCATCAGCCAGCGGCGAGTGGGCGCAAGCGACGCGTCCAGAGCAGTCATACCAATTTGCGTTGCGTTGCGTTGCGTTGCGTTGTAACGGAGTATTTCGTAGATTGCATACTGATAGTTGTCATGTATATTCTTTACCTTTCTTACCCCAATTGCTTATGGATTTCCATTTGGGATTCAATGGAAATCCAATTGGGGGTCCAAAATGATAAAACATGAAAGCTATCATTGCCGGCCACGCCCATCTTCTCCGTTACTAGGAAAGGGAAGGAAATGATGATATGACATCTACTTAACGAGAGGCCAGCGACTCACCGACGCCCTCATAGATGTCAAGGAATTGGATGGTGGGTAGGGTATGTGGTTTAGGAGTATCATTATAAGCAAATGATAGAAAATTTGTAGAAATACGTTGGGAGTGACTTTGCTAAGAAATTTATGTCACTCCATTATCCTTGCCGATGATTTTCCTCGGATGGGGCGAAGGTATTAGCCTTGCCCTGGCTAATAGCCTAGGTTTAAGCGCCTTTGCTCGCTCTCTGAAACGAAAAAAGAGCAAAGAGAAATTAAATTCCCCTTCCCCCCTGATATGATAATGATTTTGATCAACAAATGAATTCTAAGTGGATGAATAAATAATCAAACGGCTGCAAACAAGCCGCTATTGTCGTAGCAGAAGCAAACCCGCCTCAATACGACAGGCAGAAGCACATGTTTGTGATTCAAACGCGATCGACTGTTGTTCAATTTCGATACACATAGTTGGGTAGAGAGAAAAGATGTGAAATATTGCTAAAGTAGGATTCGATGGATACGGGGAATTGACTCATAATATGCCACCGTTATTAGCTGGTTATGGGACAGCTTTCTCACAAGGGCAGCTGTTGTATAATTGGTAATACGTCCGTGTTCTTAATGGAATAGCAGACCTTTCACCTTCGACAGTTGAAACATTTATTTTCTGGCAACCGTTCTGAACATCAGAAAAAACTTTTAATCGAAATGAAAACCAAATTGATTTTCATGTGACATTACAGTACAGCTCAATACGTACTGAGCAAACTTCATTGCTTTATTACAAATATCTCACAAGAATAATAAAAAACTTTTAAAAAAAATTGTTTTTTGTTTGATAAAAATATTCAAAATCTTTTTTGCAAATGTTTACATTATCACAAGCATAGGGACAGAGACCCTTTTTAATGGTACAAACAGTGTCGGAAGTAGAAAAAAGTATCGCTAGTCCAGTTTTCGCTATTCGGATTGGTGCTAGATCCCAAATATTAAACTACATATGTTTCACTATTCAAGGAGGGAAAAAAATATTTCAATTTTCAATAATGTTATTAAAAAGTGTTGAATTTGGGAAAACTACCTATAAACCACATTTAAACATGCTTTGAAATTTATATATTATTGTTCGACATCAAAAAAAAAACTTGTCAAAATCGGAACAATTGAAAATTACAAAAAAAAATCAAGGCGGTCGTTAGTGGGATAATTGATATGTTGAATATATTACTAGGATCAATAAGTTAAAATGAATAATATGTGAGCACTGTCCATAAATTACGCTGAAACACAAATTTGACATATATTGCAGCGAAAGAGTACAAACCCAGACAAACAACCCCAGTTGTCTGTAAACCACAATGATATTCGTTTGAAGTATGGGATAATAATATATATATATATATATATATATATATATATATATATATATATATATATATATATATATAAAGCGCTACATTATAGACGAACGCTCAAGTTCAAAGGGGTCAAATTAATTTGAAAAGAACTATGATTTGTGATTTGACACTTTGTAGTAAGATTGCAGGTTTTAGATGGCAGAATTTAGGTGGCAGATTTTTATTAATTCAGTGACATAATATAAGTATTTCTGCTATTAAGTCAAAATCATTCGCTATATTATATACTACAAATGAAAACTATCCACTAAATAAGATGTGTTCACCCATTATTCATTACAATGTTCACCCAACGAGAGTCTTAAGAACAAATGATGATTAAAAGGTGTTAAATATTAGGAATTCCTAGAAAGATATTTTTATGATTGTGATACAAAAATGCCATGTTGAATAATGGCACGTTCACAAATTTATGTCTCTGTTGAAGTGTAAAAGTTTTCGCGGAGATTGTTCATAGTTTTCTTGCTCCAGAAAATAATATATGGAGGGAGAGGAAGGCTATTAACGTAGTACGGGAAGCACGAACAAATCTCGGGTACCGTAATCCGGGGTATCATTGATCATTTTTTTCAATGTTTTGTAAATATTTCCTCCGTAAATTAAATGATTGCTTTTTTCATATTTTTAAAACGAGTACTGCTACGTGTAGAACGTTTGAGGCTATTGTTCTTGATTATTTGATAATTATAAAATTGTTTTAAAAATCTGTTTTGTGTAGTTTTTCGAATTTCCAATTTGGGGTAACTTTGATCATCAATCATTTCACTTTGTTACGTCTATAAAGCAAGCGTTTGTAAACGCTTTAAGGTAGGCAATTACTTTTGAAATCCTTATACTGAGGCGAAGCGTATTGATTGTTTCGAGTAAGGCATCATGACCGCTAGGTGAATTATCTGGTTTTTCAACAATAAAAATCAAAATTTTGAAACAAAAAATATGGATAAACAAGAAAAATAAGATTACTTATCACCCAATTGTAGGTACGATCTCAATTTTTTTGTTATTATGCTTGTTTTGAGTGCTTTTTTGGCAGCTTACTGTGAGTTAACAAAATGATGTTGATTTTATTTTTCAAACTATGGCAAAAATTAAATGCAAATTCTAGTGGAGATTATATTATTCGGTAGCAAATTTAGTCAAGATTAAAATACCTAACTCATAATAAGTAATCGTAATAACAGAAAGTAATACTTTATTCATCTTTTGAAAATGGTTCAACTGATCAATGTTACCCCGCTGATCAATGTTCCCCCGGATTACGGTACTTATTCAAAAGGACCCACGTGGTCCTGCAAACAAATATTCAAACGTCGATTTGTCCTATCTGATGGCTATCCCACGCAAACCAAAACCACCAACAGGTAGCCGAAGGCTTCCCCTACCTGTGTATACTGATGGTTCGCGTGAGAGTGGCATCAGACTGGACAAATCGACACTTGAATCCCCGTCCACAAAATCACATACCGAGAATTATCGAATGATCATCATTTTCTTCATCAATGCACATCTTTTTCCTACAAAAAGTGGGTAATGCCTCTCCAAGCAAGATTAAATAAAATTAGATAAGAAAAAAATGTTACTTATCTTTGAAATCCTCTTCCTGGCATCACAGATGAAAATCAGCATTGTCGCACATAAACGTTTTTTTGAGGAACAACGATCAACTGGAACGTCAGGTGCTACTACTGTATGCTTCAGGTGCTACTTCTTCAGCAAAAACGGGTGAAAATTTCAATTGGCTTGAGAGCTTCAATAGGTGGGTGAGAAACTTTTTTTTTTACGGGAGAATTTTTTTCTGGGGACGAAAACACGTCCGCCTACTACCATGACATACTTCGATCTCTCTCCAGAGCAGTCATACCAATTTGGAGCGTAAATAGCGAATTGTTACGCTAGCGTATTTACAGTCGGATTCAATATTCGCACTGCGGTAAGTGCGGACGTTCGAGATGTCGGAGAAGAATTTACCGTCGATTAGAATGTGGTCGATTTGGTTTTCCGTTTCTTGGTTAGGTGATCTCCATGTGGCCCTGTGGATATTTTTGCGGGGAAAGAAGGTGCTTCGGACTACCATTCCGCGGGAGGCTGCGAAGTTTATGCATCGTTGGCCGTTGTCATTCGATACGGTGTGCAGACTATCCGGTCTGATGACCGGTCTATACATTTCCTCCCTTCCTACCTGTGCGTTCATGTCACCGATGACGATTTTGACGTCCCGCAGTGGATGTCAAACCCCACCACATCCTAGGCAAGCCCCACAACTCGCAGGTGGCCTGGAGAGGGATCGTCAAGCCCTTGGACATAGTCCCTGCTGCCCACGCTTTTCATTCTTAGTAATCTATTAGCTTTTCCTCAGTTTTTAATTGAAAGCCTTCTATGCCCGCCATTACATGGTTTTCCAGACTGAACACTTACATTAGATAAAAGACAACGGAAAAGTCCCAATAGACCAGTGAAATATGTTTAGCTTTTCGAAGAATTTCCCCGACTGAAGCGGGAATCGAACCGTCAGCATACACATACATACACATACATACACATACTATCCCGACCAGTTAGTCATAACAGAATTATATCACGATTATGTCAATGAGTGTTACAAATAACAATATATGTAATAATTTTGTTATGAACTCTCTCTCCAGGATGAAGAAAAGAATATTCCATGTTCTCCATAATATGATAACACAATGTGATATAATAATTATAAATAGCAATACTTCTAACACAACCAGCGAGAACTTTGTTCTTTTCAATAACATAATAAAACTGATAAACTGATGAAAAACTGATAGTTGATGTTCAAATTATTGTAAAAGCAGTTTAAATGATCTAAATGTATTCAATAATTATGAGCTCTCAAAAGCAGTCCATTTTGTATCAACTGTGCGATAATTCATACCATTTTAGTCGCTTGAAATTTATAAAAATAGATTTGAAATTGAGGAGTTATTTTTCCACTTACCCTAGTGAAATGGGGTAAGTGGAAAACCGAAATTATCTTGACTTTCAATTGTGATGAGTAGTGATATATGATTGAAATCAAGACGTTATCCACATCCCCCGCGGTGCTTGATACCAGGGGTAAAATCTTTAAATTATTTACTCTCATGGTACAATCCACTACAAATTGAATGTAATTAGTTTAACTTTATTATATCGGTCACCTGTGGTTTAAAATCACCGGAAAAGGAACAATTTATGCAAGTGAGAATTGATTTTATGAATGCAAAAATTAACTTCTCGCGAAATCATCATTGACAAGCATTAGAAGTAAGCTTTGATACAATTGGATCACCAGGACATGGTTTCGGATGTTCCGGGAACCTGGTTCCCTGGGGTAGTGGACACTTTTCAAGTGGTGTAAAAACCAGTCTTGCGACATATCAAACTTCATGATTTTGGAAGACAATGTCAATAGATGAGTTTTTGAAATGTTTTAGATACCGCCATCGGGGGTGACAATGGGTGGGGTGAGAATGGGTCAACGCTCTCAACGGCAGTTTGGAGGTCGTAGACCAAAATCGTTTAAAAAGGTCTCTTATATTTCAGTCTTCTTGTCCTCAGATTCATTCAATTTATTCCACCAGCATTCTAAGTAGTTGAAACAGTGACCCATTCTCACCCCCATTTGACCCATTGTCACCCCCGACGACGGTACATTGGTCGCGATCGGAAGTGTTCCCGAGAATCTGGTTCCCTCAAGGAAGTGGACAAATTTCGATTAGCCCCGAAACCCATCTTGCGACATATCAAACTCCATGATTTTGAAAGACAAGCTCAATAGATGAGTTTTTCAGAGGTTTTGGATACATTGGCCACGTCCGGAAGTGTTCCCGCGGCCTGGTTCCCCAGAAGCGGACAAATCTCGATGGTGGTGGTCAAATCAAATGTACCAAAAAATAGGCATAATGACGCTTCTTCCCTGAAAATTTCATGGCAATCGGACGAAAAATGAGCCCACACGAGTTATTTCAATTTTGATTTGTAGGTCAGACCGAAACGGGTTAAGAAAATCCAAAGTAATCGTTTCCAATAAATCGAGTAGCTGGCATCATACTGGGTGTTGAAGGTTGATATGATATACAACATAGTTTTGAATCAACTTGATAAGAGTTTCAAAATATAGCCCCTTCATATATTTTCTCTACTTTGAGCTTCTTTTCCAAAATTCTCGAACATTTCCCCACCTCATTAAGCTATCTTAGTGGTAATGTGAGAAATCCGATCCAGCTACCTAAAGCAATTGCGGATCAATTACACTTATCCATATTCTCTTTTCTTGAGCTTGTGCTTTCTGTTGTAGACCACAGTATCGAAGTGTGTTTGTTTACCTGCCGATGATTGCTACAACGACTCAAATAAAAGATATTTTAGTTACCAGATAAATATTGTCGCTGTCGTCTCTGTCCGGAACATCTTTTGCTGGCGAGGATAGGGGATCTAAATGTCAATGAAGCAAAAATACATACGATTTGACAGTTAGGTACCACACATGTTTCGGACAGCAGAACAAAGGGCACCGAAGCGACAATCTTTATCTGGTAACTAAAATATCTTTTACTCAAATTGATAGTGTATGGCTATTGCATCTAAGTGTATTAGCGCTCGGCTTTGTCCCGCACATACAAAGGACAATATGTTTATATGGATCGCCGTCAGGTTCCAGGTTCAGGTGAATTTTGTTGCATATTTCTATAAAAATTGTAC